>NC_141534.1:123105882-123407647 GCF_021556685.1 Rattus norvegicus
GAGAGGCTTCACTACACAATTATACATATAACAATTTCAAAGAGGATTAACTATTAATAAGACAATAATTTCTTCACTGGACACTATAGCCTAAGAAATACATAGTCCAGTCCCGGTATGGGGTTGTCTATTTTGAATTTACATTCCAGAGAATTCTCGTTCATATCCCTGGCCAAGAGGAACCCAGGTGGAGCCTTCCAGACACAAGAATCTAGGAGCAGTCAGGGACAGGATACTTCTTGTATCTGCCTGTACCCAGAGCTGAAATCTGTACTCCAGAAATGATGATACACTTGAGAGCAGAGAGAAGACCACCATTTCTGCTCTGCAGAAACCACCTGGATCTCTTTGGATACAGGAACCTAGAGATGGAGAAACTGAAATATTCTATGACAAAAACAAATTTACACAATATCTTTTCAAAAATCTGGCCCTACAAAGAATAATACATGAAAAACTCCAACACAGGGAGTGTAACTACACCCTAGAAAAAACAAAAATGTTATCTTCTTGCAAAAAAACATAAGAGAAAAGAGCCACACAAACATAATTCCACCTTTAACAACAAAAATAACAAAAATATCTCCTAACATCACTGGACTCAATTTCCAATGAGAAAACATAGACTAACAGAGTGGATACATAAAGAAGTCTAAGCATTTTGCTGCACACAAAAACACACCTCAGTGGCGAAGAGAGAAACTACCTCAGAATAAAACGTTGGAAAAAAATGCAATCAAATGGTCCCAAGAAACTAGCTCGGTTAGTCATTCTAATATAGAATACAAACGACTTTCAACCAAAAGTTACAAAGCAAGATAAGGAAGGGCAGTTTATATTCATCAATGGAAAAAATCCACCATAACTCTTAATCCTAAATATCTATGCTCCAAATACAAGGGCATCTACATTCCTAAAATAAACTGGAATGAAGCTCAAAGCACACATTGTACCTCGCATAATATTAATTGGAGACTTCAACACCCCACTCTTATCAAGGGACAGATCATGGCAACAGAAACTAAACAGAAACACAATGAAAATAACATAGGTTATGAAACAAATGAAACAGCTATCTATGGGGTATTTCATCCTAAAACAAAAGAATATACCTTCTTCTCAGCCTCTCATGTTACTTTCTCCAAAATTGACCATATAATTGGTCACAAAACAATGCTCAAGTAATTCAAGAAGATTGAAATAATCTCATGCATCCTATCAGATCACCATGGACTAAGGCAGGTCTTCAATAACAACAAAAACAACAGAAAGCCCACATACACATGGGAGCTGAACATCATTCTACTCAATGATAACTTGGTCAATGAAGTAATAAAGAAAGAAATAGAACACTTCTTAGAATTTAACAAAAATGAATGTACAATATATTCAACTTTATGAAACACAATGGAAGCAGTGCTGGAAGGAAAACTCATGGCTTTGAGTGCCTCCAAAAAGAAATTGGATGGAGCATGTACTAGCAGCTTGTCGCACACCTAAAAAGCTAGAACAAAAAGAAACAAATATGCACAAGTAGAGCAGAAGGCCAAAAATAATCAAACTCAGGGGTGACATCAACCAAGTATAAGTGAAAAGAACTATGGAAACAATCAACAAAACCATGAACTGGTTCTTTGATAAAATTAGCAAGATTGATAAACCCTTAGCCAGACTAACTAAAGGGCAAATTGAGAGTTTCCAAATTAACAATATTAGAAATGAGAAGGAGATATAGCAACAAAAAGTGAGGAAATAAAAAAAAATCAGTTTCTACTACAAAAGGTTATACTCGACAAAACTGGAAACTCTGGAGGATATGGACAATTTTCTAGACAGACACCAGGTATCAAATTTAAATCAGGATCACATAAACCATTCAAAAATTCCCATAACTCCTAAAGAAATAGAAGCAGTTATTAAAAGTTTCTCAACCAAAACGAGACCAGGATCAGATGGGTGTAGTACAGACTTCTATCAGACTTTCATAGAAGACATAATACCAATACTGTCCAAAGTAGTCCACAAAAGAGAAAGAGAAGGACCACTACCCAATTCTATGAAGCCACAATTATTAATTATACAATTACAACAAAAGGGGGTCAAATAGATAGATATTGGAAAGGAAGAAGTCAAAATATCACAATTTGATGATGCTATGTATGCGTACTTAAATGACCCAAAAGTTCTACCAGAGAACTAGAAAGCCTGATAATCAACTTCAGAAAAGTGGCTGGATATAAAATTAACTCAAACAAATAAGTAGCCTTCATCTACCCAAAGGATAAATGGGCTGAGAAAGAAATTAGGGGAAAAAACACATATTACAACTGTCACAAATAATATGAAATATCTTGCTATGACTCTAAACAAGCAAGTTAAAGGTCCGTATGACAAGAACTTCCAGTTTATGAAGAAAGAAATTAAAGAAGATCTCAGAAGATGGAAAGATCTCCCATCCACTTGGATTGGCAGGGTTTATATTGTAAAAATGACCATCTTGCCCAAAGCAATTACAGATTCAATGCAATCCCAATCAAAATTTCAAATCAATTCTTTGAGGAGGGAGAGATAGCAATTTGAAATTCATTAGGGAAAAGAAAAAACCCAGGAGAGCAAAAACTATACTCAACAATAAAAGAAATTCTGTGGGAATCACCATCTCTGACCTCAAGGTGTATTACAGAGCAATAGTATGAAAAATGTTTGGTATTGGTACAGAGATAGGCAGGTAGATCAATGGAATAAAATTGAAGACCAAGAAATGAACCCACACAAATATCCTTACTTGATCTTTGACAAAGGAACTAAAACCATCCAGTGGAAGAAGAATAGCATTTTCAACAAATGGTGTTGGTTCATCTCGAGGTCAGCATTTAGAAGGATGCAAACAGATCCATTCTTTTTGCGCCATACAAATTCAAGTCCAAGTTGATCAGGCACCTTCACATAAAAACAGATATACACAAATTAATTGAAGAAAAAATGGGGAAGAGTATCGAACACATGGGTACTGGGGAAAATTTCCTGAGCAGAACACCAGTAGATTATTCTGTAAGATCACGAATGGAAAATGGGACCTCATAAAATTGCAAAGCTTCTGTAAGGCAAAGCAAACTGTCACTGGGACAAAACAGCAGCCAATAGATTGGGAAAAAAATTCTTTACCAATTCTACATCCTGTAGAGGGCTAATTTGCCACAATATACAAAGAACTCAAGAACTTAGACTCCAGAGAATCAAATAACCCTGTTAAAAAATAGGGTACAGAGCTAAACAAGAATTCTCAGCTGAGGAATATCGAATGGCTGAAAAGTACCTAGAGAAACTTTCAACATACTTAGTCATCAGGGAAATGCAAATCAAAACAAAACTGAGATCCCCCTCACACCAGTCAGAATAGCTACGTTCAAAAACTCAGGTGAGAACAGTTGCTGGGTGAGGATGTGGAAAAAGAGGAAAACTCTAATATTGGTGTGTTTACAGCTGGTGCCACCATTCTTGTAAACAGTCTGGAGGTTCCTCAGAAAATTGGACATACTATTTGAGGACCCAGCTACACCACTCCTGGACATATACCCAAAAGATGCTCCAACATATACCAAGGACAGATGCTAATTTTTTTTTTATAGCAGGCTTTTCAGTTATAGCCAAAAGCTGGAAAGAACCAAGATGTCTTTCAACAGAGTAATGGATACAGAAAATTTGGTATATTTACACAACGGAGTAATACTCAGCTATTAAAAGCAATGATTTAATGAAATTCTTAGGTAAATGGATGCAACTAAAAAATATCATCCTGCATGTGGTAACCATATCACACACACAGAAAAACCACATACATGCTATGCACTCACTGATAAGAAGATAGTGTCCAAGAGCTATTACCCAAGATACAATGCACAGACCAAACGAAGCTCAGGAAGAATGACAACCAAAGTGCAGGTGTTTCAATACTCCTTAGAAAGGTAAACAAAACTATTCATAGGAGTAGATAAAGAGAGAAATCTGGAGCAGAGACTGAAGGAATGGCTATTCAGAGCCTGTACCAACTTTGCATCCAGCCCATATAGAAACAGCCACCAAACCAAGACAATATTGCTGATGCCAAGAAGTGCATGCCGAAAGTAGCCTGATTCAACTGTCTCGTGAGAGGTTCTCACAGAACATCAGAAATACAGAGGCAAATGTTCAAATTCAACCATTGAACTTAGAATTTGGTCCCCATTGGAAGAGTTAGAGAAAGGATTGAATTAGCTGAAGGGACCTGCAACCCCATAAGAAAAACAATACCAACCAACCAGTGCTACCAGGGATTAAACCACCTCCAAAGCATGGACAATCCAACAGCTCTGGTTGCATATGTTGCAGAGGGCGGAATTGTTGGGCACCAATGGGAGCAGAAGCCTTTGGTTCTGCTAAGGCTTTACTCCCCAGTGTAAGAAAAAAGTCATTGCGGAGAGTTTGGGAAGGTGTGTGGATGGGTGGGTGAACACCCTCATAGAAGAAAGGGGTGGGGGTTTGGGATGCTTGTTTATGGATGGCAAACTGGGAAAGGGGCTAATATTTGAAATGTAAATACAAAATCCAATAAAAAAGAAACTTTTCTCTAACTGCATAGTTTTTGTTAGTACATGTGTTTTTGTGTAACACACACACAAACACAAAAAAAACATACTCACATGTGAATAATTATTATGATAATGCTATTCATATATTTATATTCACATATATATTAGTTTCTCAAATACAGTTAAATAATGTTTAATGAAAAATGAAATCTGTGGTTAGATAGGAAAAATTAAATCTGTGGTTATATAGATGGAAATGAAAAGAAATAGTAACAGAGAGTGATCTCATTCAAATCTGAGAAAGACAAAAGCTCCCTGCTCTCTCCATATTAGATGCCTTTTGTCTTGTGTGGTTTTACAGAAGCCATGTGAAAAATATGATTCTGAGAACTAGTCATTGGCATAAAGAAACATAATTAGAGAGGAGTGGGAATGTAATACTTATTTAATGAAAGTAGAAAGGTGATTTCTGGAGGGAGAAGTTTTATGTTCATTGTGGTGTGATATGTTTTGGAAAAATAGGGTTTGACAGCAAAGTTTAAGAGAAGTGAAATGCGCATATAGAAGTTATTTGGGAACATATATATATATATATATATATATCTTATACTATTTTACAGCATAAGTAAGAATACTAGAGCATATGTGATATAAAATAATGTAGAAAGAATACTGGAAGCAAAATGCTAAATCAGGAATGGGGAAAGGTCTTGTATTTGAGTAAAATAAATGGAGTGTGTAAGCAAAACTAAGGATGTATGAAGAATCTTTATGAAGTGTATACATGTATATGTATATATTTATATTTTATATGAAGTACATGAGTACTTTATCATAGTTGTGTATTATGTACATATGTCAAATTTTATAATATAATATGTAATATAATACACAATAAACTACATATATAATTACAAAATATAAACAATAACTATACATGCCATCAAGTGAAGGGATGGGGTGGCCATCTCACAGTGAAAATTTCTGACTGAGAATTGTTCCTGCCTAAAACAACTACATGGAACAAAATGGAGAAGAACCTTTAGGAAGGGTGGTTCAGTGACCAGCCTAATTTGGTATCCATTACAAGGGGATGCTCCAAAGCCTGACACTATTATGGATGCTATGGTGTACTTATAGACAAGAGCTTAGCATAGCTATCTTCTAAGAGGCTCATCAAGCAGCTTTCCAAGACAGAAGCAGATATTTATATCCAAACAATGGACTGAAGTTGGGCACCATGTGGTTGAATTAACAAATGACTGGAAGAAGCTAAGAAAGCTGGATACCATAGGAAGACCAGCAGTCTCAAGTAACCTACACACTTGAGTTCTCTCAAACACTGATCCATGTACCACACAGCAAAGAATAGATGGTCTAAGGAAATGACACATACACAGATGCTGGTCTGACCTCAGTGAGAGAAGACATGCCTAACCCTCAGAAGTCTAGAGGCTCCAGGGAGGCCTTGTAGGGGGTTGGGGAGTGGGCACATTCTCTTGGAGACAGGAGAGAGGAGCCATGGGGTGAAGAACTTCGGGAGGTTTGGCCAGGAGGGGGGTTAATGGGTGAACTGTAAAAAAAAATTAGTAAAAGAAAGCAATAATTGATCGGAATGTGGAGATATTCATATAAATATATGTATACTTTTTATATGAAATTCATATATATATATCTGTATATACACATATATTTCATATGTATCAAATATATGCAAAGTATACTTTATACTAATCTACTTTATACTAATATTGGCTTTCCTGGAACTTGCTCTGTAGTTTGATCTTGAACACAAAGATCTTCATGACTCTGTCTCATATAATGCTGTGATTAAAGGCATATACCACCATGCCTGGATTTAAACTTTTTTTCAGCTAGAATCTGCTTTATCACAGCCTGGCCTTGTTCAGCTGTGTTCAATTTGGGCCTGTCACTGGACCATATTTGCCTTAGGCTCTTCTCCTTTTTTATCCCTCCAGTTCTTTCAGACAGGAACAATGTTTTGCCAGGTTTTATGACAGTTTGTTGGCAACCCAAATCCGTCCACTTGATGCCCTTTTTTTCTACTGGAGGTGGACTCTACAAGTACCCTCTCCCCACTGTTTGGCATTTAATCTAAGGACACTGCCTTTGAGTCCTGAGAGTCTCTAACTTCCGTGGTCTCTGGTACATTCTAGAAGGCCCCCCCACCTCCTTCCTCTCCAGGTTGCCTGTTTCAAATCTTTCTTCTAGACCTCAAGGCTTCAATCTTGTCCCCTATATATATCATCATGTTGCCATTTCCCCTCTCTGTCCCCTTTCACACTCAGGTCCTTCCTTCCCTTTCCCCCTGTAATTGTTTCCTTCTCCATCTCAAGTATGATTGAGCCATACTTACTTGGGCCCTTTGGCTTGTTAACCTTTTTGAGTTTTGTGGATTGTATCCTGGGTATTTGTTAGTGAGTTTTTTTCTAACATCCACTAAATCCAGATGCATTGAATTTAATATAAGAGAAACTGGGAAAAAGCCTGAACTTACTGCCACAGTATGAAATTTCCTAAACAGAATTCCAGTGACTCAGACTCTAAGATCAAGAATTGATAAGTGGCATGTCATGAAATTGTAAGGCAGAGGATGTTGTCAATAGGGAAAATCAGCAACCTATAGATTGGGAAATTTTTTTAACTAATCTCACATCTGATAGAGGGCTAATATCCAAAGTATATAAAGAACATAAGAAGCTAACCACCAAGAAACCATCAATCCAATCAAAAAATGGGGTACATAACAGAGAATTCACAGCGGAGTCTTCTTGAATGGCTGAGAAGCACTTAGAGAAATCTGCAAAGTCGTTAGTGATCAGTGAAATGAAAATCAGAACCACCCTGAAATCCTACCTTACACCATTCAGAATTACTAATGAAAAATCTCAGGTGATAGCACATATTCGGGAGGATTTGGAGAAAGAGGAACATTACTCCATTACTGGTGGGCTTGCAAGGTGCTGAAATCTACAATCAACAAAGCTAGTAAGAATGAGAATTCCATGGAATTTGCAGGCAAATAAAGGGAAGTAGAAAATATCCTGAGTGAAATAACTCAGACTGAAAGGGACATATACGGTATGAACTCACTAATAAGTGGATATTAGCCAAGGCAAATTTTATAAAGAACAACATTTAATTGGGGCTGCCCTACAGGATCAGAGGTTCAGTCCATTATCATGAAGGAAGGAGCATTGCAGCATCCAGGCAGGCATGGTGCAGGCAGAGGTGAGACTTCTCTATCTTCATATAAAGGCTGCTAGCAGAATACTGGCTTCAAGTCACTAAGGATAGTTGTCTTAAAGCCCATACCCACAGTTACACACCTACTCCAACATAGCCATCTCTTCTAATAGTTCTGTTTCCTGGGTGGAGCATATATAAACCATCACAGAAAGCTTTCTTAAAAGGTAATCGATGAGGGGAAAACAAATTCAGCATATGCAGTGTTGGTGTAAGTATTAAGGAAGAAAATCAAGGATCATATCAATATTACTTACACTTCTATTCCAGGTATGAATATCACTCTCTTCTGTTGTATTTGACATTATATTTATACACAATGTAGAACTAGATTGTTATGTATGAAGATATAACTGTATGAATAACAGAAGTAACAGTAGCAATTTAGAGAAGAATATGTCCAATCTACCCATAGATTCCTCTGCTTATGCCATTGAATATCTCCTCCACACTGAATATTTTATTTCCTTTGCATATACAATTCTTTATATTTTTTGAAGTATTGGATGTGTAGGATGTGTAGGGTAATAATAATTTATCCTTGTTTTATATTAGGTATTTTTCATTTTTTCTAGTTTATTTCTTTTCAACATTTACCAAAGATTGATCCTAAGTAAAAATATTTTTAAATGGGTATTTGTAACTAAGAATTTTATTTGAAACATTATTTTGTATTAATTAATTTCAGTATGGAGATGTGAGAGTATTGTTTTGGAGCCAGAAATTAGTGCCCTGGTGGACCCAGTCTGGACCAAGAATGAGATCAAGGCCTCTCCAAACCATGAAAATCTCATTGTAGGGCTGTTTTCCACCTTGCTCTGGGCCTGAATGACCCAGAGCATATAGACCTTATGCACCCATCCCCATCACCCTTGAGGTAGTTACTTAGAAGTGACTTGAGTGATAACATATAATCATGCCTTGCAATGTAAGCTGGAGGTAGAAAAGTGAGGGCTACTCAGTATTCCAATACAAGTCCCTCCAGTAAGTCAAAACATACCATTCTTGGCTCCTTATAGCAATAAACCTATGTGTTTTCTGAAGAAAACTCAAAGAAACATCTTAAAGACAAAGATTATTCTATATCCTCCACAAACTATTGGAGTAAACAGACTCCTCCACATAGTCCCTTGTGACAGCAAAATTCCCTACATACAATGCTAGTTCTTCCCACTATTTCAGGAGTTCGGCAACTTAAATCATGCTTTTCCATGTACGGAACACTGTGGACTTCAAAAACAATTGCTGTTTTCCATGTCACAATTTTAAACCCTGGTATAATATTGTAAGAAGTTTTTTTTCTGTGTTATAAAAATAAAAACAGTGTAACAAGTATTTGTATGTTTCTTGTCCTTGGGGGATCTTTGTGGACATATGCAACAGCCTGTGGGTCTTCAGAGGTAAAACACATGTAATAAAAAATTCAGGTAAGTCAAATTATTTCCAAAAAGTTTAGATTGAAGCAAATAAATTGAACATGCATCACAAAAATTTAAGGAATTGACCCCATTTGCACTTGATGGAAATAGTCCTGAAAAGTAACCATAAAATTGTACATATATTACCAGAATGTTGTGGTACTTATCTTATGTTCACTTAATTAATGCAATATTGTTAATGCAAATGGACCAGGGAAATTTATTGGAGTATAAGGGAACCTGCCATACTATCTTTGAGTTCAAAATTAGATATCTGGAATCCACATGGAGTATACTCAACCAACAACTCTCAAAAGGTACATTCTGAACTTCACAGATACATTGTGTCATGTATATAGGTACACTTACATAAAAGTCGTACATATACACACTCAGTGGTAGGAAGTATAATCTATATATAAATAATGGAAAAGTAATAATGAATTGTTCAACAGTTTTAGAATTTGTGGTAATTTAATATTTTCCTTTCGTGTTTAGAGTGTTTTAAAAAGGAATTTTAATCTGGCATCTCAAAGATTTCTAATTGTATGTGTGAGAGTACATTTTAAAAATAGGTGTGACCCAGTAAGTTGTGTTGGGTTATGTGTGTAAAATAAACTCTTCATTGGATTTTGCCTTGTTTCTGGACTTTGAATTCTGATCCACTAGTCAAAGTGTATATCAAATTTGTAAATAAATTCTGTAACTTAGAAAATATGTATTTGCTACATTCTCGGTGCATATTATCCTTTTTTTTTTTGTCAACTTTACTCAAGTTGGAATTAATTCTGGAATTAAAGAACATCAGTTAAACTATGTCTATCCAGTTTGCCTGTATACAAGTCTGTGGGGTTATTTTATTAATTGATGATTGATGTTGGAGGACCCAGCCCACTGTGTGTGGTACCACACCTAGTCAGGTGATCCTGGTAAATATAAGAAAGCATTCTTAGTTTCCCACAAGTAGAACACGGGTAAGCAGCAACATGGCTTCTGCTTAAGTTCCTGCCTCCAGTTGCTACATTGAGTTAATGCCTTGATTTCACTCAGTCATGAAGTGTGACTTGAGAATTTAAAACAAAACAAAAGAAAATATTTCTTTTTGTCTTGTACTGTAAATTACTAGTGACAGAACTACAATCCAAAGGTTAGATATATAAGAAATCAATTTATATAATCGTGAATACTTTCTGGGACACAGCCTTATATCTTATACAACGAATCAGAGAGTGAATCTCAAGAATATATGGGTTATTAAATGCGCATTTCATTGAAAGGCATAGATTACATCTGTAGGAGTTCTTGGTCATAAAACCAAAAAGCATCCACAAATATCAGGCTAATGTAATTACTTTGAGTCCCCTTGAAATATGAAGATAAGTCCATATTGTTGAAGGTTTCACATATTTCATATTTCACACATTAAAAAACAGTCAATCATTGAGTAATTAGAAAATTGATTCTGTTATCTTTAATACTATACATAAGTGCTATTCAGGGTATCAGCAAGAGAAAAGATAGTGATTTTTTACCAACTGCTGGACATTGCAAGCTACAATAAGGACATGAGAGGTAAAATGTGCCAAAAGTACAGTACCGGTGAAACTGTCTATAAGACGAAGGAACCACTTTCTGTGTTGCAATTGAGGCTTTCTTCAAAGGCTAAAAAAAATCAGGCATGGCACTGCAAACATAGTTCAAAATCATGTCGAGGGAAGTTGTAGGTCATAGCATAGAATATTTGATGCTATTCTAAATGGTCATTTCGCACAGAAAAATATGTATTTCTAATTATATGCAGCATTTCATGCTGTCCTCAGGGTTTGCTTAGACATAATTCTTGTTGCATTCAGTGTCGGTCAATAACAAATAAACAACCATTAAAATTACGAGTACAGTAAATGTGTACTCAAGTATAGTTTCAGCATATGGCATTAACATTGCTGGGTGCTGGGTGAGCAAGTGTGACTTTTTATTAGAAATATGACCACTGGTAAGGATATAGAGAAAATATTTTGACTTAAGACAGTTAATATAGAAAAAGAGTCGAAACTGTAGTAAACGGAGATATGTATTACTGATAATACTTTGGAAAAAAGACAAGGAATGTCACTCTTCCCATTACTTATTACATTATTACAAGTCTTACTGCAAGAACAACGGTGAAGGAGAAAAATGTGATACAGATAAGAAAGTCAGATGTTAAGATATCTTCTTTTGAATACATGTTTCTATATATAGTTTCTTTAATTTTCAACTAGAAATCTGTTGCTACTGATACACCCAGCAAAGTTGACAGGATTACAATTTAACACAGAAAATTTGAGAGCCATCATATACAACAGATACTACGTTAAAAAATCAGAAACAACACCATTCCCAACACACACACACACACACACACACACACACACACACACACACACACACGACCAAAATGTAAAAGACTACACTGATGATATAAGAAAGTAGAAAAGTTAATTGAATAAGAAATTACAGGCTAAAATGCCTCCATGGTTATGATATAACAGAGCTATTACTTTACAAATCACTGTTCTTCAAAATGTAATTCACACTTTCAATATAATCTTGAACAATTTTTTCGTACAAAATTAAAAATATAGTTGTAATTTCATATAGGTCTAACTAGTTTCACCTTGCCAAAAATTTAAATAAAAAATAAAAGAACAACACCAAAGATTAAAACTTAAAACCAAACAAACAAAATAACCAAAAACGAAACCAAAATAAAAAATTGTGAGTAATAGAACAGAAGAAATAGAACATGATTTGACATGGCGTTATATAGCTGAAGTGTTAAAATCTACACAATATGTCATTATAACATATTACATTGATCGATTGAATAGAAATGACAACTCATATATAATTCTACACTGATGTTGTCTTCTGTTTGTTGAAAAAAATTTAAAAAATACTGAAAAGTTCTGATTAATCTGGATAGCTGCAGATAGAAGAATGAAATTTGAACTTTATTGATTACACGCTTAAACTCAACTGCAAATGATTCAAGGACTGTACCATAACACCTGATGTCCTGACACAAAACTATAAAACCTGGTTACATGCAACATGTCCTCCAAGTTTTAGCTCTGTTTGGAAATTACTGAAAGTATAAAGGAAAACATCCTATACAGAAAGAAATGTCAAAATGAATTACTGACAATTTTCTCACAATATTGTGAGGATATCTAAATTTCTCTCCTTGTCCATAAGCTGTGTTATTATTTGGAGACAATATGGACATAAATTATAGTAAATAACGATATTGAGCTGTCAGTCCAAGTTTTATATAGAGTGGGACATTTTTCTTTCTTAGGCTACAGAATCACACAGACTCCTAATCTGTCCACCGCTTAAACCATAGCCTGACATTTCCCCTTCTCTAGAGTGCCAGTTTGATAAATTCCAGTGACGGAGAATGTTCTAGGAATTTGGACCTCTAATTTCAATTTTTTATGCTGACATTGAGATTCAGAGAAAACATATCAAATTTGAGAAAATTCACATTTGAATTTCGAAGTACTGAAACATATTATCATTCATAATTGGAAAAAGAAAATATATGTGGAAAGTTAAGCTTTTACATAAAGAAAGGAGAACCTTAAATATTTGGAGGAAGAGTGTTACACACCTGTAGATCAATCACCAAGCATAGAAGTTTGACCCATGAAAGCATAGAAACAAGAGAAAAGAAAAAAAGGCAACATACAAATAAACATATATGATAACTATGATTTTCATTCTTTTTAAATTAGTGTTTTTATTAAACTACCTTATTTATTTACATTCGAAAAGTTGCCTGTTTCCCCTTTCCCCTCCATGATTTCTTTAACCCCCGACTCCCCTCACCACCTCTGAAAGAGTGCTTCCCCACCCTAACCCTACATCACCAGCATTCCTCTTCCCTGGGGCATCAAGGATCTACAGAATTTAGTATGTTCCTTTCCAAGGAGGCCATACAAGGCAGAGGTCTGCACCTCATGTCCCTGAGAGCACAAATGAGCCCATGTATGCTCCTTGTTTTTTGGCTTATTCTCTAGGAACTCTGGGGGATTTGGGTTAGTTGACCTGTTGTTCTTCCTATCATGTTCTTTTTTAATAAAATTCACCTCAAGATTATTATTTTTCATGATAATTGTACTTTTTCATATAAAATCATGTTTATTGAAATATTTTTTGAGTGAACAAGCACCCACCAGCTTCTACACCTGAGTGTGTCTTTTTTTCTTGTATTGAATATTATTTTTATTTACATTTTAAATATTATCCTCTTCATTTCCCCTGCTTCTAAGAGCGTGCTCCCTCATTCACCCATTTACTCCCTCGCATCTCCCAACCTAGACCTTCCCCTACTCTGGGGCATCAAGGACCAAGTGCCTCTCCTCCCACTGATGCCCTACAAGGCCTTCCCTTCAATATGTTTCTTATCCCTACCCATTTTCAATAGCCAAAGGTTTTCTAGTACTTAACCAGTTTCCATTCCCTATTATTTTACTTGTTTCTTGGCCACAAATATATTCCCAACAAACTATGAAGTACTCAGGGCAAGCTTCTACCATCATTTTTTTAAAAAATATAATATTTTCTGATTATTTTTAAACTGTAAACCCATTAAATTTCAAACAAATGCCATTTACCTGGGGATCTATCCCATATGCATTCACCAAGCCCAAACTATTGCTGATGTGAAGAAGTGCTTGCTAACAGAAGCTTATATAGCTGTCTCTGGAGGAAACCTGCCACAGTCTGACCAATACAGATGTGGATGCTTTCAGCCAACCATTGTACTGAGCATGGGGACTTAACAGAGGATTTAGGGGAAGGATTGAAGAAGCCAAAAGGGTTTGCAACCCCATAGGAAGAACCACAATATCAGCCAACCAAGCCTGCTAGAGCTCCCAAGGACTAAATCACCAACCAAACAGTCCACATGGAGGAACCCAGGGCTACAGTTGCAAATGTAGCAGATGATGGCCTTAGGTAACATCAGTGGGAGGGGAGGCCCTTAGTTTGATGAAGGATCAATGCCCTAGCATAGGGGAATGCTAGGGTGGTGAGGCAGGAGTTGGCAGGTGGGTGGGTGAGCATGCTTACAGAAGCAGGGAGGAGAGGGGATGGGATAGGGGACTTGTGGAGCAGAAACTGGGAAAGATATAGATGATAAAAATTATAATAATGAAACCTTGTCAAACCTATTTTTTTTTGGTTCTTTTTTTTTTTTTTTTTTCGGAGCTGGGGACCGAACCCAGGGCCTTGCGCTTCCTAAGCAATCGCTCTACCACTGAGCTAAATCCCCAACCTCCTATTTTTTTTAAATATAAACCAAGATGCTTTTTTTAAAAAAAGAGGGAGAATGATGTTTTTAATACACTGTACGAGAAAATTTTTGTGATTCCACTCCAGAAGAATTTGAGATGAATTCACAGAATATAAATTGGTGTAGTACCCAATCAAGAAAAAATCCTGGTGGCAGATGCATATTTCTTGCTACCTACCCCAATGTTCTGTTTTCCCAAATGAAACACACACACACACACACACACACACACACACACACACACACACACACACACAGAGAGAGAGAGAGAGAGAGAGAGAGAGAGAGAGAGAGAGAGAGAGAGACTTTATATATGGATATGCCTAGAATAACAAGAATAATTTAATGTACCAGCTACTTTCCAACCTCCATGTGGCTAATTCACCTCCTTCTGATATTCTCAAATTATTATTTACTAAACTCTATATTTTGCCTTTGCTTCTTTGGACCCAATCATGCAGTCCTCTTGGGGTGGCTCTTTCCTAGATCTAACATGGCATCCCTGTACTTTCTCAGGTATGGAGTCTGTCTTTCTCCTGGCAATGGGAATCTCATTCTTTTTCCTCCTTCCTCCCTGCCCCTGTGGCTCCTGAATCCTAAAAGTCAGGCCTCTGTATGCCTATCCTAGTCATTGGATCCCTGCAACTTTATTTACCAATCAGAACCAAATGGGGGCAGGGTGCCTCTGTTAAGTGAAGATATGGGATTCTCATGCAAACAATTTAGGGGACTCAAATTAACATAATATGAGCAGCAATAGGCCAAACCCACTAGATAAACTAATCTATGAAGAATAAATATAGAAATCAGCAAGGTGATAATTACTGTCAGAGTGTTTGGAATATTACCAATCACTAGGATGATACATGTAGAGTTAATATTTGTATTCTGAGATAAATTATACTTTGTATAAAGATTAATTTCATATGTAAGTCACAGCTACTGATGTTTAATGCATCATTTAATAAGTTGCGTGTTACTTTCTTTTTACCTCTGCTAAACTTACAGTACAATAATAATATCAGGTTTTTTGCCAGAAATAATATCTTCTGTGAGACCAATGGTGTAATGGTGATGTTATATTTTAAATATGTTCAAACCTAACACACTTCCCTTTTGCCAATTATTATTCTCCAATTATTATCCCCTTCATGATATTCTTGGAGGTGTGATATAGTATTATCATGTACATATAAGCTTTCAACAGTCCCTATGCTCAGTACTTTGACCAGTTATAGGCCTATGAAGTTACTAATATCACTGCATAAGAAATTTCTCCAGAAAGTCAGTTTCAAGTTATTACATATAAACTTAAAATAATAAAGTAAAAGAAGAAATGAGAGAATGGTGAATGAAGAAAATAATGAAGGGAAGGAATGAGGGGGAAGAAGATAGGAGAAAGGAAGAAAAATGAAAGAGGGAAAGAGGAAGGAGAAAAGGGTAAAAGACTATGTGGATTTAAGAAAGGGAACAGAAACATATATAAAAAGTTCATTAAAAGGAATAATTGGATGAATAAGATAATATACATTATATGTAAAAGCGACACAAAGAAATCAATTATGGTACACAATTAAAACCTTCTAATAAATTCTAATTTGTTTTCTAAAGTATTTACTTTGCATCTGTATCAATGTTCTCCTCCTAATCAGTTCCTTTCACAATTATTTCTCAAAGTCCTCTTCCTTCTCTCCTGAGTAAGTGGGGTATACTCTGGGTATCTCTCCTCCCTGACTGTTCTTAAACAAAGGCATTATGAATTTTGCATACAAATGGATGGAACTTGAGAATATTATCGTGAGTGATGTAACCCAGTCTCAAAAGGACATGCAGGGTACATACTCACTTATAAGCAGATATGAGACCTAAAATTGAGGCTATCCATTATACCCTCCACAAGCCTGTCCGGGACCGGACTGGCAGACTGGACAAAGCTAGAGCCCTGCCCTGACCAGATTCCTGAGAAGGACTTGACCTTTTCAAAGAAAGAACAGGTTCCCGGAAGACTGTTGCCTCATTGTCTAAGAAGAACATCTTGCGGTTTAGTGATTCACCTTATGTCCTTGGGTACTTCCCAGTACTCCCCTCGCCCTAAGCTTCAGTTCCTGCTTCAGAGCTTTAAATGCTCTCAAAAACATTTCTCTCAACAAACAGACCTTCTCCTCTTTCTCGCCCGTTCTCTCACAGGTATGGGTCCCCCTAAATCCCCACCTGGCGGGGGCACAGGTCCAAAGAAGTTAAAAAGAAAGAAGGTCAAAGCATGGTTGTTTTAACTCATTTATAAGTGGGGAGATAGTCTTAAAAGGCATATGGAGGGAGGGATATAATTGGGAGAGAGGATAGTGAAGAGAATGGGATTGTCAGGGGTGGGTGTGGGGAGGAACATGAGATATGGCTACATGGCCATGAAATGAATGAAAATATGCAAGGGAATGTGTTGGGAAAATGGGGATTGGATATCTCCAGGGTGAAACAGAAACTTGGGATAAGGTGGTATCTGAAGAATCAATGGAGGTTACCTTAGCTACAACTCTCAGCATTGGGGATATGGAACCAGATATTAATGCCAGAAGAGTGATAGAGACACCAAACAATCCTCAAATATTCAACCCAAAATTTATTCTGTGTACAAGAAATGTAGGCACAAGGAATGGAGTGGAGACGGAGGAACTAGTCAACTGATAACCTGACCAACTTGAGCCCCATCCAATGGTGGAAGTACAGATCCCTAACAACATTAATGATATTTGTAATATTTGCAGACAGGAACAGGTTTTCCTCTGAGCTTCTCTACCTAGTAACTGACTCAGAGAGATACAGACACCCACAGACAAACAGTGAATGGTGCTTGAGAGCTATTATGGAAGAACAGGAGAACAGTTCCTCTTTGGCAGATTTAATGAAGAAATTGAACATCTCTACCTCCAAGTGAAGACAATACTTTGTGGCTAGGCAGTTACTGGACAAAACTGCCTGTTTCATATGCAGACTAATACTGTCTAGAAAAGGACAAATTATGCAGAATAGTTTATTTATAAGCTCTGCCACAACAGGATGATCAACCTTTCAAAAATCTACATTTCAAGAGTCTGTCACTTGATTTTGGGCCAGAAGGCTGAAAACTTGCTCTCACATATTGTTAACTGAGGACTGTGCTAGTGGAGATTTGTCTCTACAACCTCTCAGTTCTGGAAGCTGTGTTAGGCTTCCTATGTGTGTAGATATTTGTATATTTATATATTTAATATTTATATATTTATATCTATATATTTATAGAGGGGCACTGCAGCAAACAGCACAGGACAGGTCCAGATGTGATAGCTTTCTGACCTGATTCTTTGAAGTCAAAGATTTGAGATGTACAGGATAATGTTCTAATCCCAATGAATTTCCAATACCTAATATGCAAACCATGTCTTAGACAAATACTTAAACAAATCATATCTACCAGTAAAAAAAGAAGGGGTCAAAGTGGATGCTGACCTTAGTTACTGCACTGCCTTGCTGACTATTCCTAGTGTTTATGTGAAAGGCATCTTTGGCTGCCTTTTCTCTGAGCAGTACCTGATGCACTGACTTGACTAATTCACTTCCAACAACCTGTCTGTGCTATGAGCTATTAAAACCCTCCAACCATGCATGTGTGCATGTTTGCCAGGCTGTAGGTATTCAAAATCTTTTCTAAAGCTAATGACACAAGGCAGGCAGCCATGAGCTTTAAGCTGTCCTATTGCTAGTATAAAAAAGGAGGGTCTTTATAAACCCCTGTATAAATTGGTTAGGAATAAATTCAAGGTAGTTTCGTGCCAATGGTGACCACATAATACTGAATTATATTCACCTTCAGATCTCTGTACTTAGGAAAGAAATCGTGCTTAGGAAAAATGTGATACAAACTAGGGAATGTCCAAAAAGATTGTAAAAGTACTCCTGATAGTACTATCAGGAGAAATCATTAATGAATAAAAGATGCTGCATTAACAATGTTCTGCATTAATCAGGTTTTACTTGATTAAGTGTATTTTTACAACTTCCTAAGTATCCATGTAAATGAAACCCTTACCATGAACTTAATATTTGTTGTTTCCTAAAAGCATTGGTTTAATATTCAGTGGTGAATTATTTCTGTGTTTTGAAAAATTGTCGCTATCAAAGTCTTACTTGTTTGTTTTTTAGACAGAGTTTACCAGTTAGAATTTGCTGGACTGGGAACTGATTTTGCAGACCAGGCTAGCTTTGAAATCAGATATTTCTCTTAAGTGCTAAATTTAAAGTCATGTGTCACCATGGTTAGCTAGATCTTATAAATTTTAGTTATGTGTGCATATTTTTCTTTGTCTCCATCTCTGCCTCTCTCAGTCTCTGTTCTCCTCTCTCCCTCTCTCCTTCTCTCTTACTTTCTATCTCCCTCTCCATTTGCCCCCCCAGTCCATTTGTGTGTGTGTGTGTGGGGTGTGTGTGTGTGTGTGTGTGTGTGTGTGTGTAGGGGGTCATATGCATAGAGGTATGTTCTTGCAAATGTCTGTGTATGTCTCCAAATTTGCAGTTCCATGTAATTTGTAGAATCCTGACATGGCAGAGTTCTTGAGTGGGACACAGAAAGCCAATTTGTCAGTGAAGAGGCCAGTGCTAAGGATCTTCAACCTGGTCCTAACCAGGAGGACAGGTTCTCCAACTGCAATTAAATAATTAAATTATGCATGTTCAAGGGTGACAGATGCTTGCTTCTTAGGTGATTCTTTGATCACATCAAATTGAAAGAGAGACTAACCTTCTCAATAGTATCTAAGAATAAAGCCATGTATGACATGCGTGCAGTAATCTATGTTATGGTGTTCTACCGATGAAAACCATGACTGCATAATCTGTGACTTGATTCGAATTTTAGCATTGATATTGTTATTTGGAAAACTTATGAAGAGTTTTGTGTTACAATATCTGTGTAACAAAGAGGACTTATGCAGGCCTAATTCAATGGATATTTAACATAGGAACTTAGAAGAGTTGTAGTAGCATGGAATTAATAGATCTTAAAATTATCAGAAAAGATAAAGGGAATATAAAGAATTGTGTACTTAATGATTTTTAATTTTTTCTTGACAAATTTAAAGATATATTTAAAAATTAAAATTGTGGCAGCAAAGGATTATTTCTTATCATTTTGTATCTTCAGTGGCAAGCAACAGATTGCTGAAAAAGCAACTTATTTCTCAAAGGGCAGAAAGGAAGAAGAGAGGGCTATTTGAAAAATAATGAGATATTTGATGGATAGAAAATTATCTCCAGGGATATCTTTTGGACAGCAATGCTGAATCTCCTAATCTTCCCCAAACAGCCATCTACTTGGAGTAAGGTATTTGAAAATTGGAGAATAATATTGGACATCTCATTCAAACCATTGTGTTCTATACTTGTATCTCACAGTCTCATAACCAAATAACAATATTATTGTATATTATACAACTTTAAAAGACCCCATCATCTTTCATAGAATGAATAGTGTTTAAAAGTTGAATGTGTCTTCTGAAGCTCAAGTCAATACATTCAATGAAATTACTATAAAATAAAAAGCAATTTACATATTTCTAGCATACAACAGCACAGAGAATATATTACCTTTCCTCTGAAATGGACTCAGGCTGTCCAGAAGAATGCTTAGAATGATCTTGAGATTCATATTTTTCTGCCTCTACCTCCTGTGTGTTGTGTTAGGAAATCTAACGTGCACTGGAGATGAAGTACAAGCTCAAATCTGTTTAAGTTAGGCACATATTTTACAAAATGTTGAATAACAAACATATCCTGGAATGCACAGAATACCACATCCTTGCCATTTCAAACACTTTACAAATTCAGTATTTTAAAGAGTCCAGTGATTTCTTTTATAATCCAAATCTCTTTAAAATTCCAAAATCTCACTTGGAAAATATGGTCTTGAAAAATTAAAGAAAAAAGTTTTAAACTACTTTCTTACTTCAAGAGAGAAGGATCAAGCAAATGAACAAAGCAAAATCAAACCTCAATGGTGTTAATGACTCAAGATCTTAATATTTTTGCTACACTTATGATTTTCTGGCATCTTTAAAGGGTCTGGGTAACTTCTCTAGCTTTACCTCTGTAGCACATATACAGCTGGACTTCCATGCTATGGTTGTCTCCACCCAATTGATGCTGTTGATCTTGCCTATCATCCTATGATACTTTCATCCCCCCAAAAGTGGGGTACCTTGCAGTCACTGAGTTGTACTTGAAGAAGTAGTCTCTTCTGGCATGTCTTCAGAAATCCATCCCTGCCACTACGACAAGTGTCAGCTGTTGTCAATGATGTGTCCATGCCTGCAAAATCAGGGCCACTTGAGTGAATCAAGTCACTAGCGAAATTGGTAGACAATAGACTTATGACCACATAATTTTTGGAAAACAGTTCCTGTACTTTGACCTTGAGGCATCACTTCCCAAAGACTTCACATCTTTCATGCTAGTTTCTTCTGTATCATACTTGATTGAAAGTTTAGACCAAGACGGCCAGCATTTATTATCCACCCAAGCATGCATCTTCTTCTCTTTAGTTGCTCTGATATTGAAATTCTGAATGGTAATTCTCTCAGTACATTTGGGAAACAAGGTTTAGTTCATGAGGAAAGAAAATTCTGGAGGATCCTAGATAAAAGACTGAATGAAAAATATAATGTGCTTCTCTTGATCTTGGCTTATATATTTAGTGTAATAAAAAGAAATAAGGAGAAAAAGGCAGAGACAACAAAGGCGGTGATAGATAGATAGATAGATAGATAGATAGATAGATAGATAGATAGACAGACAGATAGACAGACAGACAGATAGATAGATAGATAGATGGACAGTTAGATAGATAGATTAAGCAAGATAAATCTGAAGAATCAGTACATACTGTAGATGTTAGCAACTAGTGGAAATAAACAAAATAGATTAACTGAGAAGACATTACACACAAGGCCTTCAAAAGTCCTACTTATTTGCACTGCAGGTTCCTTCTAGGTCTCAGTTGCCCCACTCTTACAAAGAAGTAGACGGCCTAGAGGAACCATCTCTTATTAATACAGATTTTGACAAGTACAAACTGGTGATAAAGACCTCAAGGGTCCAAACAGTGAGTATATTGCAGAGGACAGCGAACCTTATTGTTTCAAAACTGATGGTAAGGAAGGACTGAGAAAGCATTCTTGTAACAAAGAATCAGAAAATTTTTTTTTTGATCAAGGACTCTGGAAGGAAAATGAGATTCAAAGTAAAAGTCCCAAAGAAAGAGGTATTACATTCATGGTTGAATGGCAAGTGCAGGCTATACAACTGATTAAGCTGGGGCCATGGCTGAGAAGTGTTCCCTTGGATTTAGGCAGGTTTAATGTTCAGGATAAATGGTTACTAATATTGCCTAGGCAAACTCAATATGTAGGTATGAGAGTAGGAAGGTGGTGAGTTTGGAATAGAGGACAGAGATGAAAAGAACAATTTGCATCTGATAATTAAGTAGAAAGTTAGTTTTGTTATAGTTCTTTCCTTGGGGAGAAAGGAATGTGAAAATGCTACAGTGGTGCTACACAGAGCAATTTAAGTCAGATCCTATGCCTCTTCCTCAAATTCCACGATGGTCTTGGTACTTCAAAAAGAGGGAAGGCTGCTTTAAGGTGAATATGTCATTTCCAGTGAGTAACACTGTGTCAGGAGCATGAACTGTATTCCAAACCTATTTTATCCTCAGTTTATACTGTAATACAGTGAGGGTCAAGTTAATGGTCTTAAAGGACAATATCAACATTCCAAGTAATGTGTGTGATATCAGTGTTGGACCTTTCTAGGTTGACTTGTTTGCTATAGTCTTAAGCAATATCAAACGTGTGAACCACTTTTGCAATGTAGGGAGAGTGGTTCTGTCAAAGATGAAGGGAAAGAATAAAGAAAGAGACACCCATGAAATCTGATGGCAATATAGGCTTTCTATTTTTAACTATTTTTTAGCATGTTCAAAGATCATTCAGAGAAAAATCTCAGTGTCCAAACAAATCCTCACCAGGTATACAGTACACTCAGGAAAAATACTTATAAATCCTTTGTGCTATTGTTCTGAACAAAAGAAGATAATCATGCTGACCATGTAATAACAGGACATCATATACAATGAATTTCCAATGGGAAATGTATTGATTTCTTTCCTCGGTCAACCAATAGAGTTCTTTTTTTAGTAGAATTTGGAACCTGCAATATGAAATCCAATATATCCACTGAATGAGTATATATTCATTAAACAGCAGGCTCTAGTTTACTATCCTTTTCAACAGTATTTTTTTCCTCAACCCAGCCCTTTACCTGTTCCCAAGCCTGCTCTTTACAAGGATTAGGAAACACCAGACTTTTTAGAGAGAATAATAAAAATTCTCATGAGTGAAAGCTGAATAGTATAGATAGATAGATGATAGATAGATATAGATAGATATATAGTTAAAAGAAATTGAGTCTTTTTTAAAGTATATAAACAAGGATTGCTTGTCACAAAATATCCCTAAGAACTTCTTCATGCATTACTTAGTATCTTCTTAAGTGAACATCATTGGTGTTTCCAAAGACCAAACAGGATTAATTTCCTGATGCAAACTTGGAGAGATCGATATAGCAAGAGGTCACGGATAGGTAGGCGTTCTTCTGATTTTAAATATAGTTTTAAAATCATAGGTAGATCTATTTGTGATATTACCCAGAGTCTGAATTTATAGTATGTTAAGATGTCTGACTCATTATCAGTTTTGTTTTGTTTTTGCCAGAATTTTCAAGTAGACCTGATTTTTTTTTTAATTGTACCAATTAGAAAGATAGACATTTTAAAAGATTATTTTAGTGGTTGGTACTGTGTACTAGTGCTTGAATATATGTCTATGAAGAACATGTCTGCAAGGCCCAAATAGGGAAGGAGAATGAGTACTCATTTCCCAAGTGACTGCCTTCACAGTTCATGGTAATCAGATATATAGGGGATATTAATTGAATAATTTCTCTGGAAGATTAGTCAGTACATTGTTAAAAGATTTTCATGAGATTTGTTTAAATTTATTCAGAATGTCAAAATAAACTTTAAACTTTTAGACATAAATAATATATTATTGTAATATTCACATATTTTCTTTAGATTTCTTTATTTTTCTTCTTTAATTTAATCATGTTTTTTAAACTCTAGATTTCATTCCCCTTCTGGTCCACCCATTGACTGTTCCACATCCCATATCTCCTTCCTAGTCTCTTGTATCCTTGAAGTTATCTCCAACTCCCTAACTCCCTAATCCCCTGCCCCAGACCTCTAAACTACCTGGGGCCTCTAGTCTCTTGAGAGTTAGTTACATCTTCTCTGATTGAATCCAGACCCACCAGTTGTCTGCTGTATATGTGTTGGGGGACTCTTGTTAGCTGGTATATATTGCCTGGTTGGTGTTGTGAGAGATCTAGAGGGTCCAGCTTAATTGAGACTACTGGACCTTCTACAGGGTGGTCCTCCTCCTCAGCTTCTTCTAGCTTTTCCCTAATTAAACAACAGAGATCTGCAGCTTCTGTCCATTGGTTGTGTATAAATGCCTGAATCTGACTTTTTCAGCTGCTTGTTGGGCCTATCAAAGGGCAGTTATACTAGGCTCCTGTTTGTAAGCACACTACAGCATTAGTAATAGTGTCAGAACTTTGGGCCTCCCCTTGAGCTGGATCTCATTTTGTGCCTCTTGCTGGACCTTTTTTTCCCTCAGGATCTTCTCCATTTCCATCCCTACAGTTCTTTTAGACCAGAAAAATTATTGGTCAAAGTTTTGACTGTGGGATGACAATCCCATCCCTCACTTGATGACTTGTCTTTCTGCTGGAGATGAGCTCCACACGTTCCCTCACCCTATTGTAAGGCATTTTATCTAATGTCCTTCCATTTGAGTCCTGAGAGTCTCTTACCTCCCATGTCTCTGGTACATTCTGGAGGATATCCTGCAATGTCACCCTCTTGAAGTTGTGTGTTTCCATTCTTTATGCTGACCCTCAGGGTTTTATTCTTTCTCCACACCCAATGCCAGATAATTTTTCCCTTTTTCTTGCCTGCCCCATGTCCCATTTACCTCCCAGATCACTCCCTACCACCTTGTTATTGCTATGTTCCCACTCCTATTTGGGACTGATGTGTCCTTACTTTGGTCCTTCAGCTTGTTGAACTTTCTGAGTTCTGTTAACTGGGTGTTGGATATCACTAACATCTGGACATTTCTTTCGCTAACATCTACCTATTATTTACAACATACCATGCATATATTTTCTTGTTCCATCCTTTTGCCTGCAAAACTCAGGATGTCCTCATTCTTAATAGCTCTGTGATATTCCATTGTGTAAAGGAACCACATTTTCTGAATCCTTTGCTCTTTCACGGGATATCTGGTTTTTTTTCCCAGCTTCTAAATATCACAAGGCTACTATGAACATAGTAGAACATGTGCCCCTGTGGCATGGTGGGCATCGTTTGGGTATATTCCAAACAGTGGTATTGCTCCTTCTTCAGGTAGATCTACTCCCAATTTTCTGGGGAACCTCCAGATTGATTTCCAGAGTGGATGTACTAGTTTGCAATCCCACCAGCAATTGAGCAGTGTTCCTCATTCTCCACATCTTTGACAACCTCTGTTGTCACCTGAGGTTTTGATCTTAGCCATTCTCATTAGTGTAAGGTAGACTCTCAGAGTCATTTTGATTTGCCTTTCTCTGCTCACTAAGGACTTTGTACATTTCTTTAGATGCTTTTCAGCCATTCAAGATTCCTCTGCTGGGAATTATCTGTTTAGTTCTATAACCCATTATTTGTTTAAATTGTTTGGTTTAGTTGGTTAGGTGCTTGAGTTCCTTATATTTGTTAGATATTAGCTCTCTTTTGGATGTGTAGCTAGTGTAGATTTTGTCCCCATCTGTAGGTTGCTGATTTGACTTATTGACTATGTCCTTTGCCTTACAGAGTCTTTCCAGTTTCACGAGGTCCCACTTATGACTTAGAACTTATCTAAATTCTTGATCTTAGAGCATGAGTCACTGGAGTTCTGTTTAGGAAATTTCCTCCTTTGTCAATGAGTTCCACGTTGTTTCTCACTTTCTATTCTATTAGATTCAGTGTATCTGGTTTTATGTTGAGGAACTTGGAGCCACTTGCACTTCAGTTTTGTGCAAGGTTACAAATATGGGTTTATTTAATGTTTCTATGTACAGAGAGTCAGTTAGACCAGCACCATTTTTTGAAGATGCTTTCTATTTTCCATTGTCTATTTTTGACTTCTTTGTCAAAGATCGAGTGTCCACAAGTTTGTGGTTTTATTTCTGGGTCTCCAATTCTATTTCATTGATCAATGTGTTTGTTTATGTACCAATACCATGCAGTTTTTAACGACTATTACTCTGTAGGTGAGCATGATATCAAGAGAGTGGCTCCTCAAGCCATTCTCTTATTGTTAAGAATTATTTTTGCTATTCTTGGTTTTTGCATTTCCAGATGAATTTGAGAATCGCTCTTTCCATGTCTTTGAAGAATAGTACTCAGATTTTTCTGGAAGATTGCATTGAATCTGTAGATTGCCTTTCACAGGCTGGTCATTTTTACTATGTTATTTTCTGGTAATCTATGAGCATGGGAGATCTCACCATTTTTGAGATATTTTTCAATTTCTTTCTTGAGAGTCTTGAAGTTATTTTCATACAGGTTTTTTACTTGTTTGGTTAGAGTTACCCCAATATATTTTGTATTACTTGTGTCTATTGTTGAGGGAGATATTTCCCTAATTTCTTTCTCAGCCTGTTAATCATTTGGATAAAGGAAGGCTACTGATTTATTTGAGTTAATTTTATGTCTGGTCACTTTGCTGAAGTTGTTTATCTGCTGGAGAAGTTCTCTGGTAAAATTTTTGTGGTTGCTTATGTATATTATTATATCATCTGCAAATAATGATACCCTTATTCCTTATTTGCTAATTTATATCCCCTTGATCTCTTTTTGTTGGCTTGTTTTAGCTAGCACTCTGTGTACAATGTTGAATCAGAAGAGTGAACATCCTGTATTGTCACCATTATAGTGGGATTGCTTCAAGTATCTCTGCATTTAATTTGTTATTGGCTGTTGGTTTGCACTAAATTGTTTTTATTATGTTTAGGTATGGGCCTTGAATTCCTGAGTTTTCCCTAGTTGGAAAATGAGAGTATATTTTATTTTGTCAAATGCCTTTCCTGCATTTAAGGAAATGATCATGTGATTTTTTTCCTTTGAGTTTGTTTATATGGATTTATATGAGTTTGTTAAGTGGATTGCTTTAATGGATTTTCATATATTGAACATTTCAAATGTTACCTCCCTTCCTGGTTTCTCCTTCCCAAACACCCTGTCAGATCCCTCCTCCTTCCTGCTTCTGTGAGCATGATTTCCCGATGCCTTCAACTCCAGCCTCACTGCCCTAGCCTTGAGCCTTCACAGGAACAAGATCCTCCCCAGCCATTGGGGCCAGATAAGGCCATCTTCTTTTACATATGCTGGAGTCATGGGTCCATCCATGGGTATCCTTTGATAGGTTGTTATTCCTTGAGAGCTCTGTTGGGTCTGGTTCATTGATATTGTGTGTCTTCCTATGGGGTTGCAAAACTTTTTGGCTTCTTCAGGCCTTCCCCTAACTCTTCCATTAGGGTCCCAGTCCTCAGTATGCTGTTTAGCTGCAAGCATCCACATCTATTTTTTAAGGCTCTGGAAGAGCCTCTGAGGAGACAGCCATACCAGGCTCCTGTCAGGAAGCATTTCTTTGTCTCAGGAATAGTGTCTGCATTTGGTATCTGCTTCTGGGTTGGATCCCTATGTGGTGCAGTCTCTAGATGGCCTTTCCTTCAGTCTCTGCTCCACTTTTTTTCCTGACTTTCCCTTAGGATAGAGCAATCTAGGTTAATATTTTTGAGATGGGTGTATGGCCCTATCCTCAATTGCAGACTGTGCCTAATCTCTGGATATGGTCTCTACTGATTCTTTATGCTTTTTGGGAGGTAATTCAGCTAAAGTCATCTCCATTGGATGCTTGTTTTCTTAGCATCTGGGACTTTCTAGTGGTTACACCTGTTCCCCACCCTACATTGCTACACACCTCTGTTCAATCTTCTGTCCAACTGTACTTCTACCCTGTCTCCTCGATACCTGATTCTACCCCCCATTTCCCTTTTCCGTCCTCTTTTCCTCTCAATTCCCTCTCACCCTCTACCTTTTATAATTATTTTGTTCCCCTTTCTTAATAGGAGTGAAGAATCCACACTTTGGTCTCTGATCTTCTTGACCTTCATATGGTTTTTCAATTGTATCATGGGTATGTTGAAGTAGTTCTTGGCTAATAGCCACTTATCCAGGACTATATACCGTGTGTGTGTGTGTGTGTGTGTGTGTGTGTGTGTGTGTGTGTGTGTGTGTGTTTCTGACTGGGTTACCTCATTCAGGATGATATTTTCTAGTTTCATCTATTTGCCTAAGAAATTCATGAAATCGTATTTTTAAAAGCTTAGTAAATGTGTAAATGTACCTCATTTTCTGTATCTTTTCCTCTGTTGAAGGGCAATCTGGGTTCTTTCCAGCTTCTGGCTATTATAAATAAGTCTGCTATGAACATAGTAGAGCATATGTCCTTGCAATTAGTTGGAAAGTCTTTTCAGTATATGCCCAGAAGTATAGCTGGGTCCTCGGGTAATACTATGTCCAATTTTCAGAGTGATTTCCAGGGTGGTTGTACCATCTTCCAATCCCACCACCAATGAATAAGTGCTGCTCTAACTCCACATCCTCACTAGCATCTGTTGTTACCTGAGTTTTTTGTCTTAGCCATGCTGACTGGTGTGAGGTTGGGATCTCAGAGTCGTTTTGATTTTCATTTCCCTGAAGACTGAGAAATCCTTTGGGGCAAAGGTGGGTTTTAAAAAAATACAAAATATTATATTAAAACTTGGCCTCCTTAAAATGTTAAGACAAAGCATTTGAAAGTTGCTATTAACTACTGCTGCTAAACAGTATGTGTTCACTGGATGAGGGTTGACTACAAGAGCACAAGAATATGTAATATTTCTACTTAGGTAAGAGAAAGTACTTGATCCTCAGATGTCATTAGTTTAAATAAGTGTCTTATAATAGTTGGCTACTTGAGGAAATTACACAAACCAAAAAGATTGATATACTGTTTATACAGAAATGTTAGAATGAATTACAGGTCATTTTCACATAATTTGCATCACTCCATGATATGAGGACTGGGACATAATTCTTTCTCCTGTTTCCAGAATTCCCCTGGTTCTTAAGATTGACTACAGATTTCAGAATACCACCACAGCTGTACCAGAAATTCCAGTAAAGTGGAATTTTCAAGGAATTTTGCATTCAATTTTATTTTGGTATGATGATGTGGAGAATCAGAATAAACACATCAATTTAGGCAAAGTTCATATTTGATGGTAGAATTCATGAAATATATTAGGGTTGTTTATTGGAAAGGAGAAATATACTTGAAAAAGGAAGATCTTCCCTTCTTTTTTGAGAAAAATAAAGAAACCTTTGAATTATGGAATGACACTTATAAACACAAGTAGAACATTTGATAAACACGTACAAAACTCTAGAGACAGATCGATGAAAGTATAAGGGAAAATATTTACAGCAGAAATGAGAACAACAGCAACAACAAAACACTTAAATGTCCTAAAAATGGCATTGTTTCCTTCCTCATTCAAATTTTACCCAGGATACAGATTCTTCTACTTAGCATATATGCATGCTTTCAGATATAATTCTATTTTAATAATAACCATTTTTGAATCCTGTTATAGTACATCTGCTCTAATATATTCATTCTCAGATAATATCTACAAGTGCCTCATTTTCCTCACTTGATATGGGCACACCTCATTGCTCTTTCACTATTGGACTGAATGATAGACCACATCAACCCTTCTATAAAAGTTTTATGACAAAGTTTGTAAAGTACTACAGAGAGCTGCCTTAGCCTTTGTTTTGTAGGAACCATGCTTCTACAAGCAAGATTCCGCTTGTCTGCATATCTCAGTGTTGTTTCTCATCCCTTGTCTATTCAAGATGGTTTCTTATCACTCTCATTCTTCTTGAGCCAGCCTTTCTGAGAAGCTATTTTCCATCCACTGCTCCTTCACTTGCTCCTTGGATATAAATTAATTGCCAAGATCCCATGCTATACAGAGCCTGCAAATCTGCTAAGAATTCCTAGAAACATTTTCATTTTAAAATTATGTGAATTGACTCGTTACTTCTGTAATCCCTCAATTAAAGCTGAACTCTTCACTTCCTTATTTCAAAAAGCAAAACCTATTTTTGGCACATTTCTAAATCTATACTTGAAGAAAACAAGACTACCGAAAAAAAAAGGCAGACCTGTACTGTTTGTATAATTACAAATTCATTCAAACAAAGATATCCTGAACCTTAAAACGGGAAAAGCAAACCACTGTTTGTGTTCCTGCAAGCCTCGTAAGTTAATGAAGGCCTTTGTCACTTCTAAGCTTGTGGCTAGGGGAAGTTGAAAAGAGAAAGGAATTTTGGTCCTTGTAGATTCATCATATTAACAGTCTCTCCCTGAGGCCAGGGAGCTGGGAGATGGAGGGGTGGAGGGGGTGGGGCAGCGTGGTGTGCAGCGCAGCCTGTCATGCAGTACTTTTATGACTTACTTCCCGTAGTGGGTCAACTGATTGGAGCAGCATTCTGCAATTATATCTTAGTTATTGCTGAGAGTACTGAAAGACAAAGGATTCCTCGGTTTTCTCTAGAAAGCATCTTTTGCGAATTACTCCAGTTCTAAATCCACTCATCAGAATAGTTTAGAAATGAGATTTAAAATAATTTTTAACAAGGAAACATGCCACGCATCAAAGGCACACTGTCAATTACTTATGAAGAAACAGTTAAATCTCCAATGATTTCTTTGCTCAGCTTTGGTTTTTGTTTGTTTGTTTGTTTGGTTTGGTTTTGAAGGGAATGGGAGGAGGAGTGGATCTGGTGTAAGAGGAGAGATATTGGAGAGAGCGGCATAGAGTGGTTGAAGGGAAATGGTATGTAATGAATGAGATAATAATAATAATAATAATAATAATAATTATTATTATTATTATTATTATTATTATTATTACAAATCTTAAATGTAAGACAGTAAAAATTGAATAAGACTAATACTGAAGATCAAGAACTAAAAAATTTTGCTCAAGGCCGTTCTTTATGTAAGTATATGTGAGATGAAAAAGACACTTTAGAAACAGAATTATGTTTATTCTAGTAAAGTCTTATCTATCAGCTGTTGGTAGAAAGTTACAAAGCAGAGTTCAATATCTACAAACAAGGTAAACAGACGTGTTCAAGTGGTGGGTTTCAATGTTACCCCAAATTGCAGGGACTCCAAAAGACCCTATTAGAGCCAATTCTGATGTAAATATATAAGGGTCTTTATTATGAACTCTAGGTCAAGGTATCCCACTGTCCCCATTGCAGCATGTCAGAGTGAGAGCCCCAGTTTAGGGGCTCGGTGTTTTTATTTTGGTTACAGAAATCTTGGGCATTTCCATAACGGGCAGAAAATTAATATTTTAAAAACCGCATCCTGGTGTACTCTACAGGAATGGACCACAGGGACAAACCCACCTGATGAACGGGATGATTTTCTTTTCTCTGCAGGATGTCTTAAGTTATCTATTTGTACCTTGACTCTTATTGTAGCCTGACTGACTGTTACTAAGGGGCATGGGTTGCCAGAGGATGTTTGCATAGGTGAACTTCGTGACTTTCTTCCTAGTTTTGGAGTTTAGCCCATGGTCTCAGAAACTGAGGTTTCTTCAAAAACAGATTTGGATGATATTTGCTAAAGGTAAACAATTTTGACAAGCAATCACCCTAAGAGGAATGATTGAAGAGAGGTTGATTTAAGGATCAAAAGTTTTGTTCCACATGCAGAACAAACCTAAGGTGGGATGGGCTTGTCTTCATGCTGACTTCTGAGCACTTTCTGCATTCAGATGCAAACAGGACCCACTTGCTTGTTCAACTGATTCTGATCATTCAGAATAATACCCAATGCCCCTATACCCAACCCCTGTACAGAGCACAAACCTAATGGAATATAGCTTATATCCTGGTTCAATCCAAAAGTGCTAATGACCATCACTGAAGAAAGTATCTGCAATTACTGTTGCTAGAAGTAGTGCCCCCTCCATAGTGGCTGAGGAGAGTAAATGTGGCAACTCTCACAATGATGGGATATTCTAAAGAACAACCGGCTTCAACACTCAACTACTAAAGCCCTGATTGTTTTATAAATTGTATTGAAATTAAAATGAAATGTATACAGCAGAAAATGCAATTATAAAGAATGAAGTATAAATATCATATGCACAATGGTTAAATAAATCAATTTCACTTTTAAATCTGCATTTTGTAGGTGCTCATGACAAGTATTTCTCTCCATCTGGTTTTAAAGTCAGTCAGTCTCGCAGGATTTTCATTCACCTTTAATTATTCTGTCAATTTGTGTATACTGTGATATGCTTAAATTCTTGTTGATCTATTATGTTAATTAGTGTAAATGTGATGTGCCATCTAACAGTGTCCTGTATTATTCTTCCTGTATCTCTGAAGGAAAACATACCTTAGATGGCCCCTGTAGAAATCAGGGGTAGGATTTGGCTGTGAAATGACTGTTTAAATCCTTTGAAAACAGCACCATTATTTCATATTCTTTATCCATCTGCATTCTACTAAGGATTTTTTGTAGAGCTTTCCATCATTTTTTTCTTTTTTTTTCAAATAGTGTACAGCACGGTGCACCGTATAGAGTTAATCAGCCCTTTAAGCATAGTTTGGTTTGTGGATGTAAGTGCAAGAATGAATTATATGTTGTAGATCTATGAGCGCCATAAAAGAGTTTCTGCTCTGAGAATTCATTTCTCATGACCATTTCCTTTGCTATAGGCTCTTCCATTTTCCTATCATCATTTTTCCACATCACAAATTTGCCCATGAAGCTTAGAGCTTCATAGTTTCTCTTTCCCTGCTTATGGACTACAAGTTTCTTAAATTCACCACCAAAGTTGTATTTAGCAGGTGGGTGGCCCCTTTTGTACTGCTGAAACCACAAAATTGTGTGTGTGTGTGTGTGTGTGTGTGTGTGTGTGTGTGTGTGTGTGTATATACATATATATATATGTTTGTGTGTGTTGTACATATAAACATATATCTATTTGTGTATATATTCTATCTATCTCTATATATACATGTATATATATATATATATATATATTGCTTAATACTCACATCTGAAATATGATTCAAAGTTTTGGGTGCTCTTTTTACTGTGGCCTTTTCCTAAATACATATCTTTCCATTGTCCCCTGTAACTCGAATTTCCATAGATTTCCCATAGTTATTCCTTTAGTATTCAGATACAAATATCTTCCTGTAATGCCCCATAATTGATCAGCCTAATGCTGGTTTCACTGAATGAAAATGTCAACATTCTTAGTTGTCAGGAATATGCATATTAAAAGCACATTGAGATTTTTATCTTATACTAATTTATTTGGTTAAGAGTAATAAAACAAACTATCACCTATGCTAGGGACCATTATAAGGAATAAGAATGATTATCCACTGCTGGTGGAAATACTGCCCTTTGAAAATCAGTGTGATTTAGCCTTGGGAACCTGGGAATGTTGTACCTCAAGATCCAGGTATACCATTGTTGGAATATAGCCAAGGTAGTCCATATCTTATTATAGGTACAATTCCAGATTGCTGATGTATTAGTTAAAAATAAGAAAGAGCATAAGTGTTCATACTACGAAAATGTTTAATGAAAATGTGGTACAATAAGCAATGTAATATTACTCATGTATTAAAAAACATGGAACTCATCATTAAAGTAAGAAGAAAAGTCTCATGCTGAGATACACAGTACCCCAAAGACAAACATGCTACATATTAGATTATATATGGATATTAGCTTTTTAGACTTACCAAAGCCATGCCAAAAAAAATTTAAATCCACAGATGAACGGTATAGAGTTAGAGAAAAGAGAGGAAGGATTTATTGAAGAACAAAAATAATATAAATAATTTAAGCAATTCTTGGGGATGACAATGGAATGGGGCTATTAAATGTAGAGGAGAATACAAAAGAACAGAGGGGGATACTATAGACATTTTGATATGTAACATAAGTGAAAGAAATTTAAATGAAATCACCAAAGGAGAAAATGCCCTACCTAGATACAGATATCTCTTGCCATGAAATTCAATATTCAATTTTAAATATTGGTTATATCTAACATAATTTTTGGCCCAAGTTTCCTAATGGAATCTCCCTGCCCCCCAAAGAACTCAGACTAGTTCCTAAGCTATTACGTGTTCTACACTAACTGATGATGGCTGTATTGCAGACGGTAATAATTACATTTCTAGATGAACATAAAGAATATAAACAGGTGCCTGACTAAAGCCTTCACCTATTGAATAGTGTTGCTGGTACTGAAATGTATTCTGCATGGTACCCGAGGGAAAATTTAAACACCAAACCAAGTTTATACTTTTTTTTGTCACAATTAGCCTCTTACAGGAATACACTGCTACAATACTGGCACGTTCAAGGGGGTAAGCAACCACTATTTGCCTGGATTTGAGGACTACTCAGTAAGACAGAACACATTTCTAACATTGTTATTAAGGAAAAAGAAAAGTACCTAAGTATAGGGGCAATAGCAGGTATCATTGTCTTCTTAAATATGTATCAATAAAAGGTTTTCTAATTGCATTGTTGTACATGAAGGTTTAGCGTATTTTTGCACCATCATCAAAAAGTTCACATATGCAGTAGATGGACTCAGATATAGCGATTCACACCTGGACAACGTACAGAGTGAATGCCCTTCCTGTCATAAATCACATATTGCCATCTAAATTACTCCATCCTGGCTCAAAAACTTTGTAGAAGACATTGTACAAAAAACCTAAAGCCAGTACTTGGTGCTAGGAGAAATGGCAGCAAAGCAGCATTACCTTCCAGATTTAATAGGTTTGATGCACATATGAGCACATAGAGATAATGACACATGCACAGGGTCTGTGCAGTGCAAAGTTATTTGGGTCCATGCAATGAGAGCAGGAATGATATATTTTCTCCTATCCATCACCGAAAAGCTATCACCATTTGATAAATTCTCCAAATGGAAAAACTAGTTTACTCCAGTAGTACCTTACTGGGTATAGAATTCACACTGAAGATCAGGCCTCTTTCCATGATGTAGACAGATCACACAGGAAAATCAAAAATAATTTTGAGTTAGTATTTTTGAATCATAATGTAGTATACTTTTACACATACTGGTGATATTTTTCATGAATTATGGCTCCAAATCTTGCATTTTAATTGCTGTTTTTTGGGGGGGGCTATGTCTCTCTGTATCTATGTGCTTCTTGTGAGATTTTATATTATTTTTTTCTGATTCCTTTGTCTGTTGGTTTTGTTTTATTTTGGTGAGGTCTTCTGTATATGTGTCTATGTTTTCTAAATGGAGAGAGAGAACAAGAGGATTTAGGTGTTATGGAGGAGGCAAGAATCGTGTAGGAAAAATTGGGTGGGACGCAATTAGAATATATTGTCTGAAACAAATCCAAAATAACAAGTAACCATTCCTAATAGAGAAACAAAACACATGAGTGAACAAAAAACATAATTAGGTAGATTCAAGATGTAAGTTAAGAAACATGGAAGCAAGTACAAACTATGCAAAATTTGGAAGGTACTTTACTTGAGGTAGTAGCAAGAGCAACTGGATGAAATTATTCAAAAACGGAAATCTAATTCAAGTGATTAAATTCTTTGTCTTTAGTGATTTAACCTTAGTTATTGACAGCAGTTGCCACATAGAATATGAATAATAATTTTAAAAAAACTTAAATTTATTTTTGATATCTAATTAATAAAGTAAATTACAGCAAATTTCTCCCCATTATAGTGGAACATTAAGCACAGGCAAATATATATATATATATATATATATATATATATTAAATTTTACTGGAAACAAAAAAGGAAAGATTGTTTACTCATAGCCAAATATGAATGTCAGCAGCTGGGAAGAGAGATTTAGGATTAATTCAATGCAAGTTCCAACTCTGAAGTATTTGCGTATTTATAGAAACCACATTGTAAACAAAGGTTATGCACTAGTATACTTAACAAGTATCTTTATGAGGAAAACTCAACTGAAGCTACATAGAAAGTGAGAAAATATGTACCGTAGGTTTTATATAATGCTTGACAGTAGCCTATCTTACCTTTCATGTGTCTGTTCTTTACCTAGTTATCTGGTAATAAATTTCCAATGTTATACCAGGTAGTTAAGTAGATGTTAATTGAGAGAGGTATGGGTGGTAAGTTGCTAATAAGGGAACTAAAAGCCCAAGAATTTTTGGTTCTGGATCTTTAGCATTCCAAATATCCACAATTGCAATGTTCTTTTGAGTCCTCCAAATTTCTTAAAAATTTAGTACATAACAAATTTTTCTATGAGCTTTATTTGAAAATTTCCCCTGTTGTCTAAAATACACACTCTGTAAGTCAAAAACCTAATGTTTATCTGTGTACCATGATTCTAGGAAATCTTTCTTAAAAGGTGATAATATGAGGCAAAATTCAGGGTTTACAAAGAGTTTGTTAAGGCATTAGTAAGAAAATCCAGATCAAAAAAAAAAAAAAAAGAAAATCCAGATCATATGAATATTAATTTCTCTCCAGGTCCAGGTGTGATATTGAACTTTAATGCTGTTCTTGACATTACATTTACATGCAATGTAGAACAGGATTCTGATACATGAAAGTATAACACTAAATACCATAGTATGAATGACAGACGTAACAATAGCAATTGAAGGAAGCAAATATCCTGTCAACGCATAGATTCCTCTGCTTGTGTGGTCACAATTCTTACCAATATTGACTCTGTTATTTCTGTTGTATACGTAGTTCTTTATATTTTTGAAATACTGAAAGTGTTCTTTTGGGTAACTTATTTCATTTCCAAATTTAACAAAGATTGGTCTTAACTAACAATATTTTTGTAATGGGTATTTGCAACTAATAATTTTATTTGAACCATTATTTTGCCTTACTTTCAGTATCAAGATAGTTTTGGGGCCAGAAAGAAATGCTCTGGGGTAGCCAGTCTGGAGCAGGAGTGAAGTAAGACCTGTCCAAACCCTGAAAACCTCATCCTGAGAACAGTAGGAGGCCTGCAAGTTCTAGTGCACAAAGGCCTTATGCCCCTACCCCCATCAACCTAATGATAGTTACATAGTCTGGTGGCCAAATTAGTGCTCAAATATTCTCTCTCACTAAAAGAATATGGAATTCTTTTTTATGCAAATGAAACATTTGTAGCAGCACTTCAGCCACAGTTAATGATGCATACTTCCATTCAAATTCCTATCTCTCCCCCAAAGTTTCTGTATCTCTTCAAACCCCAAATAGGGAAGACCCTCTCTGAAAACCATCTCTGGAGAAGTCCACTAATCCAGCACACATGCAGACCACTTTCCTCTTTAACAACTTGGGCCACCTAAGCTTCATTCTTTCCATTCCAGCCTGGTATACAAGGGAGCCTGGATTCCCCCTAGGCAGAAGTAAACCCAGGCCAGTACATAGTTAAATTATAAAAGAGATAACAAAGGAAATATTATAATCTAATTTTTTCTCTTGGGAGATATAGAGTCTGAAGCACCTAATTCCTGTGTCCAGGCAGGGAGTCACAAGGAGACCAAACCCTGTTCCAAACACTCTGCCCATATGCCTTATCTCCAAGAAATACAGGGATACATATAGAGCAGATATTGAGGGAGTGGTCAAATAATACCCTGACCAAATTAAGTCATATCCCATGGGCCAGCACCAATGACTGACATGTTACTCTGCTAGGCTTCCAGACAGAAACTTAGTATAACTCTCCTCTGAGAGGCTTCACACAGAATGAGACAGAAACAGATGCAGAGACCCACACCCAAACATTGCTTGGAGATCATGCTTGGGGGAAGGTAATAGTACCAAAACAGGGATATTAAATCTACAGAAAGATGAACAGTATCACCTATCCTAGACATTGAAGTCTCTCAGAGACTAAGCCACCAACTAAAGACCATACGTGGGTTGGACTTAGGCCCCCTGCAACATATAGCAGATATGGACCTCAATCTTCATGTGGGTCTCACAAAACTGGAATGGATGCTATTGCCTGTTTGTGGAATACATTCCTTAGACTGGACTTTTCTTTTTACCCTCAGTGGGAGAAGATGAACTTAGCCCTTCATAGATTTGAGGTATCATGGTAGGGTGATATGCAGTGGGGCCTCCAGTGTCTGAGAAGATAAGGGGAAGGAAGTGTGGAGCACAGACATGGAAACAGGTCAGTAATAGGGATTTAAATGGAATAGCAATAACTCTCAAATTCATATGGAAAAATAATAAAACCATGATAGACCATACAAACCTGAACAATGAAATACCTTCTATCAGAATCCCTATTCTTAATCTCAAGTTGTACTAGCATGCAATATTGATAAAAACTTCATGGTGTTGCTACAGAAAATATCATATTGATCAATAGAATAGAATAAAACTCAGAAATAGTCGCCTACAACTAAGGACATCTGATTTTTGACAAAGATGCCAAAACTGTAACAAAAGAGATAATCTTCAACAAATGGTGCCAGTATCCATAATGTCTATATGTAGAAAAATGAATATAGATCCATATTTTTCACTCTGCACAAAACTAAAATCCAAATGTATCAAGGACCACAACATAAAACAAGGCACAAAAAATCTCATAAAAGCGGAAGTGCAAAATACCTTTGAACACATTGGTGCAGATGATAATTTCCTGAAGAGAACACCAATGGCTAAGGCTCTAATATCAACCACTGATAAATGGGAATTATCATGAAAATGCAAAGCTTCTCTAAGGCCAAGTACAGCAACCTACAGTTTGGGAAAATAGAGTGAAACATTATTCATGCTAAAACTCCTAGTAACCTGAATTACAGACACTACATTTTTTATTTGGGAGTTTCATATTCTTCAGGGGCTTTAGCGAAACCTATTGGCCAGTGTAATAACTGGATTTCACTCTGAGGATAGAGATCAGTATCCACTAATCTTCCATGAGCATGCAGAATGCATTGTTCTTTTTTTGTTTCTCAATATCAAACATAAGGAAATATCATTTCATTTTGAATTTATTCATTTTAAAGTCACATGAGATTGAGATAGGAATGAGTATGCTGCATCAATGAAACAAAGGGTAGCTATATTTGTACAAATAATCTAAAATTCATATAGGTGTCTGGCTATTGGTAATAATAGACAATTTTATTCTGAACCCTCAGATTAAATACTATACTGAGCAGTGTTATTTTGGGTATGTGTGAGAGAAATAAGATAAATATTATAAAGTGGGAGGAGGGGGGTAAAATGGGGCAGGATCAGGTATTGTAGGGACAGCAGAGATGTGCAGAAAGTCAAGAAATTGAATAAAAATATGGAACATTTGGTGGTGGAGAACTGGAGGTAGACACTGGAACGTCCCAGATGCCAGGGAAGTGAGAGGCTCCTAGGACCTAAGAGAAATGACTTTAGCAGAAATACCCAACAAAAGGGAGATAGAACCTGTAGAGACCATGGGGGTCACACACTAATCTCAAAATTTTTAATCCAGAAATGTTTCTTTCCAAAGGAAAGACAAAAACAAAAAATGGAGCAGAGACTGAAGGTAAGGCCACCCAGAGACTGCCCCACCTAGGGATCCATGTCATCTGGAGACACAAAACCACCAGATGATTGTGGACTAGAAGAAGCAAGAAACACTTTCAGACAGGAGCATGACATGGCTTCTTACATAGAGGTTCCACCAGCACCTGACCAATACAAACACAAATACACAGAGAAAACCATTGGACCATTGGGGAGCCTGGGGACCTCAATTAAAGGGCTAGGAGAAGTACTGAAGAACCTGAAGGGAATAGCAATATCAGCTTACTGGACCACCCAGAATTCGCAGTGACAAAACCACCATTCAAAGAGTATACATGAAATGATCCATATCTTCACATACATATTAACAGAAGATGGCCTTTCTGAGATCAGTGGAAGGGGACGCCCTTGGTCCTGTGGAGGCTTGATGTCCCAGCATTAGTGGATTCTAGAGGGGTGATGTGGGTGTGGTTTGAGGACCACTCTCACTGAGGCAAAGGGGAGGGAGGAGAATAGAGATGAGATGTGGTTTTGGGAGGAGGTATAGCCAGGAACGGAGACATCATTTGAAATATGAATAAATGATTAATCAAAATAGAATAAAGGGACTTCAGGGTTCAGAAGGGCATCAATACAAACAGAGAGATGCTACAGATGTAAGGCAAAGTGTTACAGGGAACAGACAAAATACTGTATAGAGTGAAAGACAAGCATGAATTTGAGCCTGGGTGAAACAGTGTCAAACACTATTGGTTGCATGAAGTTCGATAATCCATTTAGATTAGGTTGTATGAACAGAGAATAGAAACAACAAGGATTGGACTCTAGGGAACAGAAGTATGCTGGTTAGTGTTTCTCTTTTCTTTTTGTATGTACTTATTTTCTATCCTTTACAACTTAGCAAAAAGTATGCTCATCTCTGGAGATGAACCTCAACTGAGAAAATGACTCCAACAGATTTAGCTACAGGCATGTCTGAATAAGCACACAGTGGGAGTACCCAGACCATGGGCACTGTGTTGTCATTCCTAGGCAGTTCTTTCATGGGTTGTAAGAAAGTAAGCTGAGGAAGACAGTAGACAGTCCTCCTTTGAGATTTCTCCTTTAAGTCCTGCTTCCCAGGTTCTAGTCTGAGTTCCTCAAAAATTAACTATAATCAGAAAGTACAAACCAAATAAACTTTGCCTCCAGAAGTTCTTTATAGTCAATATCTTATCAATCAAGAGCAACCTAACTAAGAGAAGCTGTAATTCTTTAGTTGTGGCAATTTTTATGCAGATAGTTAGTGAAGAGTGGATCTTACTACTGATCAGTGTGCTTGCTATACTACTGCCTTGAGTTTATATTTTTTATATAGTCTCAGAGGTAGGTGAGAATTCTTGTGTCCACAAGACCGAAGTTCTTAGATTTAAAAGACCCCCCCACATCCTGTAACTGCTGTGCGTGTGTGTGTGTGTGTATGTATGTATGTATGTTATGTTAATGTGTATGAATACCTAATTATCATTTTGTGCCTTGTGGTTCAGGATGCTCATGTAGTGTGTGTTTACACGTAAAAACTTAAGCTCCTTTTTGCTTCAGCATTTGAACAAAAATCGTGTATACTGCTTTGTAAAAATGTACTTATTTAGTGGAAGGAAAATTATGAAAATACAGTTTTATAAAAGAGGACGGAACATTTTTATAGACAGCCTTTATCTACACAGAATGTTTTGACAATACTTGCAATGTTTACTCTCCTTTCCACAGAAAGTAGACAAATATAGCATATAGTAGTTTAATAACCCTCAGTGATGAAAGAATGCATCATATAGAATGAAAACAAACTGGTGTATATGGGAAACTTTAGGGAGAAAAGGAGAAGTTTGAAGGGAGGAATGACAGAATTATTCTATAAACTCTAGATAAAAGAGAAAAATAAATTTTAAAAGAGAGTCTAGAGGAGTAGCCAATAAGATGGCTCAGAAGAAAAGATCTGTTGCATATGTCGTCCACCCTAAACTGACTCCCTGAAAAAGTCATGAAAAGGAAGACAAGGATTAATGTCACAAAACTACTCTCTAGCCTCTTCATATGTTAGAGGCATACAAGAAAATATTGATATTGTTGGATGAGCCTTGGATTTGGATTTGTAGAATGTTGTTGTTACATGTCATGTATTTTTAAATGCATTAATGTTATTTTCCTTAAAATATATAGCATAGGGTTGGGGAGAATCATTCATTTAATAAAAATTCTTTCCTAAAGATCATACGACCTCAAGTTTGATATACTCAGAACCCTAGAGATATAAAGTGAGACAATATGAACCTGGATTTCTGAAAGGAGGCAAGAAGAGATAGCAGGATGTCAGAGCTTTCTGGCCTTCTATTCAAATCACTGAGTTCTGTGTTCAGTGAGATAATCTGTCTCAAAATTCCACTTGGTATTATAAGACTGGAGAGTGATAGAGACCAAGAGAGACATAACAGTAAAAGAGAAATAAAGACAGAGACACAGAGACAGACATAGGCTCAGGGAAAGAGAGACAGATATACAAAGAGAGAGACAGAAGCAAGAGAGATATAGAGAGATAAAAGTGACAGGCAGAGAGAAATACAGAGAGACAGATGCAGAAAGACTAAGACACAAATTGAGAGATAGTTCAAATATTAAGAGCAGTTATTGCCTTATCAAAGAAACTGATTTCCGATCCAGCATCCATATCTCATATTGAGAGGACCATGAGTATCTGCAACTATGCTCTCAGGGACTCAGCTTTTCCTGAAAGGCTCTTTGGACACCTGTGCACACTTGTTTCCTTGAACACACACATAAATAAGGTAAACTAAAATAAAATATGTATTTTCTTTAAAGGGGTGTATCCTTAAAGATGAAGGTAGTAAGGCTTGTTGCAGCAAACTTAAAGACAACATTATCTCTAAAAACCACATGGTTCAATGAGAATATTAACTCCTAAAGATTGTTCTCTGAAATTCAAGCTCATGGTATTTCTCTTTTTTTAATGTAAATCAATAAAAAAGCATTAAGGTAGGGAGGAAAACCATAGAGAGTGGCTTGTAGTCCATATGTGCAAGCCCATGTTTACCTACATATGCACATATAATCAAAAATGTAATGTATCAATCAAAATATGATGGGATTTTAGGTGTGTGATAACTATTCTTGGTTGGCACCTTGGGTGAAATCTGGAATTAACTAAAACACCAGATTTGGGAACTCTTTTGAATAAGTTTTGCTTATTTTTAAGTTAAAATGTCTACCTTAATCTGGGTTTTTGAGGTATGAAAATACAGCATTTAGTTTAATATTTAAAACCTGACTTTAATGTGGGTTGCATCTTCTACTGGAAGCTATGTAAGGACAGAGTAGAAGGAATGTTTTTATTTCTTTTTCTGCTTGATTTTGCCTCTCTACTAAGTCCATTATTTAATTGGTATTAAAGACTGCTTTTTTATTTTTATTTTTTAATTGTATATTTTTTCTTTACATTTCAAATGTTATTCCCTATACCAGTTTGCTGGACCTAAGCCTACTATTCCTCCCCCCTCCCATCCTTCAATAAGGGTATTCAGCTTTATTTATAATAGCCAGAAGCTGAAAAGAACCCAGATGCCCTTCATCAGAGGAATGGATACAGAAAATGTGGTACATCTACACAATGGAATATTACTCAGCTATCAAAAACAATGACTCATGAAATTCATAGGCAAATGTATTGACCTAGAAAATATCATCCCGAGTGAGGTGAGCCAATCACAGAAAAAACATACATGATATGCACTAATTGCTACATGGATATTAGTCGCAAAGCTCTAATTACCCAAGGTATAATCCATAGACCACATGAAGCTCAAGAAGAAGTATGACAGAAGTGGAGATGCTTCACTCCTTCTTAAAAGGGGGAACAAAAATATTCATAGGAAGGAATATGGTGGCAAAATTTGGAACACAGAATGAAGGAATGTCTCTCTCTCTCTCTCTCGCTATATATATATATCTGAGAGACACAGCCAGAGCATGTCAAATGCAGAGGCAAATGCTAGCAGCAAACCATTTAACTGAGAAGAGGCCCCCATCTGAGGAATTAGAAAAAGGTTTGAAAGAGGTGAAGGAGCTTGCAACCCCATAGGTACAACAAGACTGCTTTTTTCATAGCTCTGTTTTATACCACAGACCAACTAAGAGATCCAGCATGAACAATTACTGGCTTCTTGGATCTTCCGATCATAGACAGCTATTATTATGTTAGCTGGACTACTGCCTGTAAATCATTCTTAAAATCCCATATAGAATGTTATATATTTATTATATAATTTCTGTTCCTCTAGTGAAGCATGACTAATAAAAGGAGTGAAAAGATAAATTATACTGTTTCAACTGATGTCAACATGTATACGGTAGATAGTTGATCCCAGTTTCTCTGGGACATATTGGGAAAAGAAAGATTTAAAATAAAGAATCAAATTTCTATACCAAAACTACTTTAATAACATAGGAACCCTCCACTGTTAATCAGTGGAAGTCTCTATAACATAAGAAAAGTCTCTGTCAGACTTAATAAGATTCCTTGTTGCCATTAAATATCGTCTTCCCTTTAATTCACATAAGTTAAGAAATACATTGGTACTTGAACTCTCAGTGGTAGTTAGCAGTGCCATTGGGTGTATATATTTTTTGAAGGCTTATAGTGATTCCTAGTTTAGCTCTATGGGATTTTGAGTATGTCTCTGCAATCCTTTGAGAATAACTTCTCTTTGTGAAATAAGGAACTTTTGTTTAACTACTGAGATTTAGTACAGAAAAGTCATTGACAAAATACAACATCCCTTCATGTTAAAAGTCTTGCAAAGATCAGGAATTCAAGGAACACACCTGTAATGGTTAGTTCTGGTTGTCAACTTGACTATATGTGGAATGAACTCCCAGGGACAGGGGCATTGCTGTGATAGGCCTGATCATGCTTTTGTTTGGAAGAATGTGTACTTTGGGACTTTGGATTAGGACAGAAGTGTAATCCTTTAAATGGGACTTAGTGGGCTATCTTATTAGGAATGCAGAAATGTTTGTTCTTGAGAGTGATTTTAATTGTGGAGGCCTGACCCAGAGGTTTCAGAGGAAAAGAGTTTTGGTATGTGCTGTAAAGACTGCTTTTGTGGTATTTTGCCCTTCTCTGAACGGTCTTCCTTAGGTAAAGGTGAAAAGAATCAGATCAATTGCATTGAAAACAGAGTCTCAGAAATGCCCCTCATAAACTTTTCTCTCTGCTAAATCCTCATGGAGAGCACTTTAATGAAAAGAGGGATGTTGAGAAAGGAAAAATACAAACTATATGGTTTGAGTATTAAAGGGGCCCCCGGAAGTGAAATGGAGATAAATTCTGAGTCGACAACATTAAATTAACTAAGGGGATGTAATGACCTTAGTGCAACATCCCACCCAGCTAACTTAGCTCTAGGCAACTTAGAACCAACCTTTAATATAAGAGACAGGTATACAGACCTCTACATTCAAGTTCAAGCTACAGAACAAGCTCCAGGACAGCCAAGGTAAGACAGTGACGTGAGTTAGAAAAGAGGAAACTAGTTATAATGTAAGAGAATGAGGGGGTCATGTTCCAGCTCCTGCAAGCAGCAGAACTAAACAACTTCATACAAGCTTCTCTGGCTTTTTATTCAAGAGGAGAAGGAGACTACTGGGACAATTGATGCTGGTCAGCTGGAGCTAAGAAAGAGATCAGCATCACTAGGGTGAAATCTTCTCGATTGTAGTTCATTTTAGATATAGTAAAGTTGACAGTCAGGTATAGCCACTACAATACTTAAACACAGTAAAAGCAATATAGAGAAAACTAGCAGCCATTATCAAATTAAATTCAGAGAAACCTGAAGCAATCCTATTAAAATAAGCAACAAGACAAGGTTGCCCATTGTTTACCTATTTATTTAGTACAGGACTCAATGTTATAACCAGAGAAATTAGACAACAAAGGCAGGTCAAAGGTAAAAATGGAAAGGAAGTAGTCAAAATATCACTATTTGAAGATGATATGATAGTATAAATATACTTACATGACTCCCAAATTCCACAAGAGAACAAATAGACCTGATAAAAACCTTCAGTAAAGTGACTGGATATAAAATTACGACAAAAAATCTGTAGCCTTTCTCTACAGAAAATATAAATATAATGAGAAAGATATTATAGAAACAACACACTTTGTAATAGTCAGAAATAATATAAAATATCTTGGTGTGACTCTAACTGTATGGTCTGTATGACAAGAACTTCAAATCTCTGAAGAAAAAAAATCAAAAAAGTCCTCAGAAAATGGAAAGACTTCCCATGCTCATGGATCAATAGGATTAACATAATAAAAATGTCCATTTTTACCAAAATCAATCTACAGATTTAATGCAATCCCCATCAAAATTCCAACTCAATTCTTCACAAAGATAGAAAGGCCAACTCTCAACTTCATCTGGAATAACAAAGAATCCAGTATAGTGACAATTATTATCAACAATTATAGAACTTCTAGGGGAATCAACTTCCATGACCTCAAGCTGTGCTACAAAGCAATAGTGATAAAAACAAACTGCATGGTATTGGTACAGAGATAGGCAGGTAGATGAAAGCAATAGAATTGAGACTCAGAAATGAACCCACACATGTATGTTCACCTGATCTTTCACAAAGAAACCAAAACTATACGGGAAAAAAAAAAGAATGAACTTGCAATAAATGGTTCTGGTCTAACTGGAGATCTGCAAGTATAAGAATGTAAATTTAACTATTTTTATCTTCTTGTACAATTCTTAAGTCCAAGTGGATCAAGGAACTCCACATAAAACCAGATACACTGAATCTGTCAGAAGAAAAAATTGGAAAGAGCCTCGAACACATTGGCACAGGGGAAAATGAATGAACAGAATATCAATGGCTAAGGTTTTGAGATCAACAATTGACAAATGGTACCCCGTTAAACTGAAAAAATTCTATAAAGCAAAGGACACTGCTGGTAGGACAAAATGGCAAATTACCAACTCTATATCTGATAGAAAACTAATATCAAACATATACAAAGAAGACAAGAAGTTAGACTCTAGAAAATCAAATAACCCAATTAAAAAATGGAGTACAGATCTAAACAGAGAATTCTCAACTGAGGAATCTTGAATGACCAAGAAGCACTTAAAGAATTGTTCAACATACTTAATCTTCAGGGAAATGCAAATCAAAACAACACTGAGATTCCTGTTCACACATATCAGAATGGGTAAGATCAAAAATTCAGTTGACAGCAGATGCTGGCAAGAATGTGATGAAAGAGGAACACTCTTTAATTGTTGATGGGGTTGAAAGCTGGTACAACCACTCTGGGAATCAGTCTGGAGGTTCCTCAGAAAATTGGAAATATTTCTACATAATGGCCACTATCGCTCAAAAGATGCCCCAACATATAATAAGAACATGTCCTTTGTTATGTTCATAGGAGCATTATTTATACTAGCCAGTATCTCTGATCAACTCAGATGACCATCAACAGAATAACAGATACAGAAAATGTGGTACATTTATACAATGGAATAATACTCAGCTAATAAAAATGAAGACTTCACAAATTTTGCAGGCAAATGGATGAAACTAGAAAATACCATCCTGAGTGTGATAACCCAGATGCAAAAAGACATTCCTGATTTGTGGATATTAGCCACAAAAGTCAGACCAAGCCACAATTCACAAACCACATGAAGCTTACCAAGAAGAAAAATCAAAGTGTGGGTGCTTCAATCCCATTTAGAAGTGGGAAGAAAATAATCATTGGAGGCAGAAGCAAGGAGAGACCTTGGAAGGGGAAGTGATGGGGAGGGTAAAAGCATAGGAAGGTCAGGTATGGGAAGAGATGGAAGAGAAGTCCAGAGTGCCTGGAGAATGAATAGAAATATGTGGCAGGGATGAGATATGGGGTGGGACTAGAAAGTCCTAGATGTCAGGGATGCAAGAGATTCACAGGACCCAAGGTGGATAGTATTAGCAAAGATACCCAACAGTGGGGAGATAGAACTTGAAGAAAACAACTCTCATAAATAGATATGGTCCCCAGTTGAGGGATAGGGCCATCCACACATCACAAATTCTTTAACCCAGAAATGTTCATTTGTAAAGCAAATGCAGGGACAAAAATTGGAACAGAGGTCAGAGAAAAGGCCATCTAGTGACTGCCGCACTTTGGCAAACAACCCAATTGCATACACCAAACCCTGATACTATTGCTGCCTAGAAGTGCCTGCAGATAGGAGCCTGGTATAACTGTTCTTTGAGAGGCTCTGCCAGCACCTAAGACAGATGCAGATACTCACAGTCAGAAATTGGACTGAGACCAGGGGCCCCGTTGGAAGAGTTAAGGGAAGGACTGAAGCAGCTGAAGGGGATTGCAGTCCCATAGGAAAAACAACTATATCAACTAACCGGGTCCCTCAGAGCTCACAGGGACTAAAACACCAACCAAAGAGTATGATGGGTGAGTCCATGTCTCCAGCTACACATGCAGCAGAGGACAGCCTTATTGAGCATCAATGGAAGGGCAGTCACTTGGGCTGGTGAAGGTGCGTTGTCTTAGGGAAGGAAAATTCTAGACGGGTGAGGTAGGAGTGGATGGGTGGATAGGGAAGCACCCTCCTAGAGGCAAAGGGAAGAAGAATGGATTGGGGGCTTTGGAGATGGGAGTCCATGAATGGGGACAGTATTTGGAATGTACATATCTAAAATAATTCAAAAGAAAATAGAAGTCAAATAATCTCAGAAAGCATGTATCAACAATTGCACATGTTCTCAATTGACCTGGCAAACTTCATGGTAAGACCATGCTATTTCAGAGACTACACATTCTGTTTGCTTCACATTGTGAAATCAAACTTAAGCTATCCAGGAAACTGTCCCTGCTGGCTAGTTTTAATAGTGCTAGAAGATGCCTGTTTACATTTTCTAGGTAGAAGGAAATATCTCATAACTTTCTTAGACATTGTTAAACCTTATATGCTACATTAATGACCTGCCAGGACAAAAGCACTCATAGTGCAACTGGGTAAATATGCATATGTGTGGCCCACGGAATGGCACTATTAGAAGGTGTGGTCTTGTTAGAGGAAGTGTGCCACTGTGGGGTGGGCTTAGAGATCCTCCTCCTAACTGCCTGAGGATGCTTTGTCTGTTCTTGTCTTCCTTCATGTGAAGATGTAGAAGAAATCAGCTCCTCCTGCACCATCATGCCTGCCTGGATGCTGCCATGCTCCCACCTTGATGATAATGGCCTGAACCTCTGAACATTTAAGCTAGCCCCAATTAAATATTGTCCTTTATAAAACTTACATTGGTCATGGTGTCTGTTCACAGGAATAAGTCCCTAACTGAGACACTACTTATTTGAGTAACCAACGATATTCTTGATTAGAATCAATGCCTTTTCTGCAGGAGAGAATTCTGGAATGGCACTGCAAACATTGACAACAAATATGCCTAAGGAATTTGTAGATCCTAGGAAAGAATATATTAATTTTATTTATCTAAATGGACAGTTTGTCAAATCCCCTTTTCAATATTTCTGTTTATTTCCATAGTTACATGTTTGTGATTCTTTAAGTAGATAGACTCTTATTATAGTTGGTGTTGATTAGCACATGGATGAATAACTACTAAAAATACTGAGAATAAGGAACTATTATAGTTCAGCCACAGTTGGTACATCGAAATAAGCTGCACTGGTGTCAAACAATATTAATGAAAAGATGCAGAAATTAAATAAAAGTAGAGGATTAGAGAAATTCTGTTAAATGTTGTCTCTATAAATGGCATGGCTGATGCAAATATGAATTCCAACAGTTACAGTTAAATGTGCACCCCTCACAAGATCAAGAGCAAATTCAGGGAAGGAGGATGAAGCATATAATCCAACTGTACATGCAGACATTGCTATTGGAGTAAATGGCTACTAGGGTTGCAAGTATCCTGTTTTCTTAGGAATGTGGTCACTAGTAAGGATAAAGCAAACTTATTCCAGCATTAAGGCAAGGAAAACCAAACTCAGAGCTAAAATCCTGGTAAATGAAGAAACTCAAAGCATTTTCAATAAAATCAGAAACAAGACTAGTAAGGTTACACTTCCTGTCTTATTCAGTACAATATTAGGAATCTTACAGAAGCCACAGATGTGAAGGACATAAAGGCCATAGGAGTAGGAAAAGCAGAAGTCAATTCATTATTATTTAAATATGATAGGATTATATAAGTAAAAGGTGCTAAATACAACTTCAGAATGTGCATAGTGCTAATTATTAGATTCAGTAAATTTCCAGGATTAAAAATTAATGAAAAGGATCATGTTTCTGGAAAAATTTTTGAGAAAGAAATAATAGACACAATATCATTTACAATACATATAAATTATAATTTTATATACATTGTTAACTATAATATATATATACCATCAACATGTTTTGAAAAGTATCATAGGCTTGGGGATTTGGCTCAGTGGAAGAGCGCTTGCCTAGTAAGCGCAAGGCCCTGGGTTCAGTTCCCAGCTCCGAAAAAAAAAAAAGAAAAATATCATATATATATATATATATATATATATATATTTTGTTATAATTTGGATGTGCATTTGTAAAGAAAGAAAAAAATTAGATCTAGAAGCGTAGGGAGGTTGGGAGGAACTGGGAGAAGTAGAAAAGTAGAAAAAAGGAAACTAATTATGGTTGATTGCATTAAAATTAATTTTCAATAAAAATACAATATATTTTTAATGAAAAACAAAACACACTTGCAAAAACATCCACAAACAACCTAATAAACAAAGAAAAACAAAACCAAAAGGCAAGATACACCCTTATTGGTTTACCTGATGAACAATGGCTAAAAGACAGAAATCAGCATGCTACTTTTCATATAAATATTTTACATAAATTTTAATCAAATCAAGGGACAGAGCAAGATAAAATAGATTACATATCCAAGGAAAATTTTTCCTAATTCACCAGTGTATTGTTGAATCAGGGCAACATTACAAAATTAAAAAAAAAACTAATAAATAATACATATCAGAAGACAATAAAGGACTGTAAACATTCAAACTAGATTACATTATTAGATCTCAGAAAATAAATGTTAATTATTCTGCACCACTGTGTATATATGTATACACATACACACAGTGCCCTCTCCACTGCCCTCACTTTGGAACCCCTTTTCTTTATTATAACTATCATAGTGTCATAACTCATACTGCTGTGGTTTCCCTCTGATGGCAATCTTTATATTAATCCTCATGTGCTTTTATCCCTTCATATCCTTCAGGGCATGGAAGACATAATTTAAACTCCCTTAGGAATATTATTTTTATGCACCATCTGTTTACCGACTTAAATGTTCTTCTTTTTTTTAATCTGACTGCCATTAATCCCACACACCTATAATCCACAATACTGTCAAAAAGGAAGCCAGGTGCAAATGTAATAGTTTTCTGATCTGATCCTTCAAAGACTTGAGGTCCATAGAATATTTTTCTAATCTCAACACATTTGCAATACTTATTGTGCAAAAAACATGTCTACCTAAGAAAGAAAAAAAGGATCAAATTAGGAGCTGACCGTGGTTGTTGCACTGCCTTGCTGATCATTCCTATGCTGGATACAAGAGGCACCTTTGGCTGCCTCTTCTCAGAACTGAACCTGCTGCACTGACTTGATTAATCACAGTCCCAACCCCGAGTCTGTGCCTGTGAGCCAGCACAACCATGCAGTCACACATGTGTGCATGTTTCCAGGCTCCAGGGATTCAAAATCTTTTCTAAAGCTAACGACATAAGCAGGAAGTGACGAGTTTAGGCTTTCCTATTGCTAGTATGGAAGAGGGGGTCTTCACAAGCTCTTTAGAAATGTTAGGATAAAATTAATGTATTTCCGGGGCAACGGGGATACATAATGGAGATTTATAGTCATCTTTAGATCTCTAAAGGAAACAAAGAGTGCTTAGGAAAAACATAACCGAAACTAGGGAACATACAAAAGCTTTCTATACTTGTAGTACTATGATGAGAAATCACTAAAGAATAAAGGATTCTGCCTTAACAACATTCTGCATTATTCAGGTTTTACTTGATTAGTTATGTTTTTAAAATATCCTATGTGTTCATAGAAATGAAAACCTTATTATGAACATAATATTTGATGTTTAATAAAAAGATGTTTTTCTTTCTGTGATGAAGTTTATTTCCATCATGTTTTCAAAATTATTGCTATGATATACTTTTTATTTTTGTTTATTTTTAAAACAGAATAATACTCATTTGAATTTGCGGAACTAGGACCTCACTTTTTAGACCAGACATGCTTTGAACTCTGAGATCGACAGTTTCTGCTTCTTAAATGCTAGAAGAAAAGTCATGTGCCAACATGGTTACCTAGACCTGATGATGATGATGATGATGATGATGATGATGATGATGATGATGATGATGATGATGATGATGATGATGATGATGGTGATGACGATGATGGTGATGATGATGATGATGGTGGTGGTGGTGGTGGTGGTGGTGATGATGATGCTTTTAATCACTACATTTATTTTATCCACATGGATAATGGACATGGTGGATTTGATGGTTACAGAGTCATTATCCCAAATTAGGGCCCCCTGGGGCACCTGAAGATTACCCTTTTCCCATTTAGCTCTGGAGACTGATTTCTCTAAATGATGTTTTCAAAGATTGTCACCAGATCTCTGGAGATTGACTCAGTAGCCATAACTAAGACAAATGAAATTTTGTGAATGGCATAGTTGGATGGAACAGAGAAGATCAGTGAGAGGTTGACACTTAACCCTGGTAAAGTAGTAGGCTCACAGTGCCATGGAAGCTGCAGTTCCTCACACAGAGACAGATGATAGTGGACTTTGGAGAGAGCACCATTGGTGGGTCCGCTAATACATTACAACACTGAAAGTATGCAAGGGATTCTTAATCCTTTTGTATGTTGTTGAACACCTTGATCTCTACAACCTGAAAACTTTAGATATCCTACACTGTGTCTCCCAAGTAGTTCTCTTTTTCAACTTTGGGAAATTCTCAAGTTTCCCAGCCATTTTATCTTTAATCATTAATGTATATTTCTCTCTGTCTCTTTCTTTCTCTCTATCTCTGCCTCTTAATCAGTCTGTGTGTTATTCTCTCGCTGCCTTTCTCTGTCTCTTTCTGTTTTTCTGTCTCCGTCTCTCTCTGTCTCTGTCTCTGTCTCTCTCTCTTTGTGTGTGTGTGTGTGTGTGTGTGTGTGTAAATAGTGTAGAGGTATGTAGGTGCCAAAAGCTGTGTATGACTTCAGATATGCAGTTCCATGTAGTTTTGAGATTCCTGACACAATTCCTTGGAAATCTTGCAGAGCATGTCTTGTTTTCCATAAGCAGAAATATAACTCAGGCTCTTCTATGCATACTTAGACCTTACACTTAGGTCTTGGTGATTTAAATGCCTGCTGAATATGAGAATGACAGTGAAAGCAAAACTGTAGAAAGGCTTCTGATTTTAAATGTTCATACACAATTTTTTTCCAGTATATGAAAATATGACAGTGATATCCTCTCTGCAAATCAAAGACCACATAGGAAACGGAAATGCATAAGGAATTAATAAATGTGTTAGCACCTTAGAATTTGTTCTATGTCCTGCCCAGCAGTTACCTAGATATAGCGAGGTAGGCCTGGCTTGCTATAAAAGGGAGTGTTTGGCCTCTCTCTACACCTTTTACCTTTCTGGAACCTTTTCCCACTCCATTTCTACACCCCACCTTTTCTATGTGTCCTCAAGTGACCTACTCCTCCCCCTCTTTCACCCTCCTCTTTTCTGCCTCTACCCCCTTGCCACCTCCCCTTACCATGACTCCAACTCAACTCTATTATATACTAGACCCATCTTATGGCTGTTACCTCAGGGAAATGGATGCTTCAGTATGCGCCTGCTGAGTCAACCCACCACACCAAACTATGTTCCATGAAAATATATCCTTTGCTTTTTAAAACACAGAACTTGGTGCAGTAACCGCCAGGGCTCAGCCTAACATGTAGACAAACAGAAGACACCCAGAGAATAAAATGTTTCATATTGCCTAGGACAAAGTGAGTTATTGCTCCCACTTTCCTCCTCCACAGAAGAATGCCTCTCATCTTCTAGGGCTGATGGCCAGACTGAGTTATGATAGAAACCACTGGGACCTGGGAAAACTGTTTAGGTAATGGACTGTAGACTAACTTCTGTCATTTTATTTAATATATTACATCTAGATTATAATTCATTCTTCCCAGGTTTCTGATTACATTGAAGATAAAGTAATGACAGCTTGACAGCTAAAAATCAGACAACTGTCTCCTTAACCCAAACTAATCCATCACTTTGTTAGCTCATTAGTCTATTCATTAACTAGTTAAGACTATCACATCGCTTACCTAAAAGCAGACAGGTTTGCTTTGCTCATAGGCTTCAGGATAAAGGATATCCAAGTTCAGATGTAACCTTTCACAGACATAATCTACTACATCCTTATCTAAACTCAGTTTCTAGTGACTATATGTTTCATATTTCTTCCCCTTACAATACCACTGTTATATTTAGACTTTAAGAGTATCGAATTCAATTTCTTACTCAAAGAGTTTTGAAAAATTAGTTTAACCCTAGTAAAACATTCCACTATATGACCCGACTTTTATAATCACAAGTGCAAATATTATGTTTTTTTTGATTATCTTCTAAATATATACTTAAAGTGTATCTCGTGCTAAATTTAAACTATTATCTATCAAAGTAATAAACTTAAGTTTCCTTTGGCTGTCTTCTATCTATATATTTGAAATCTTTCTCACACTCAATCCATCTGATCAACTACCAAATTCACAAGATCATCAAATTTTGATTGTCTTTCAAATGTAAACTTAAATTTTTTTCATTTTACTAAATTTATATCTATTCATTCTCCTAGATAGAAGCCCCTCTTTTTCCTTCTGCTCCTCAAAAGACTTTTGTCTTCCATAAGCTCAGTTTAAACACTGTTCATGGTATTAACAAACATCTCTTTTGTAAGTTTATAAGCTCCAGGAAACACACTCAGATCTACCTCTTATTGACCAAACAGGCTCCATCTGCCAGTCAATAGCCTAAGGTACTATCTGTTACCTATTCCTCTCCTGTTCCCTGGATTTGAGACTCTCCTTATCTCAACCACCAAGACCTAAGCGTTTCAAATGTATATTTAAGAAAAATGTGTTTTCCCCCCAAACTTACTTAACTTTATTTTCCACTCTCTCTGTGTGTGTGTGTGTGTGTGTGTGTGTGTGTGTGTGTGTGTGTGTGTGTGTGTTTATCCTATTTTTCATTTTCAAATCCAGACATTTACTCCTGGAAACTCTACATCCAGGAAAGCTCCAGAAGGGCAACCCATGGAAGTTTCAGCCTTATCCTACCAGACACAGGCCTTCTGTGTATTCACCTTCCTAAGTACAGATGTTCCCACAAACCATGGACAGCAAGGAAACTTACAAATCTAAGACTTGACCAACATCTCTATCCCCATTTTCTTAGGTTTCCTAGAGACACATCACCATATCATCTCTTATTTTTAATTAGACAAAACTGTAGGAATGTTAGCACCTTAACTTTTTTTTCTTCTAGGTTCTACCAAACAGTTATTAGCAACAGCCAGATAGGCCTGGCTTGCAAGAAAAGCGACTTTTTGTGCTCTCTTCTCTTTCTCTGCCTGTCACTTTTCTTTCTCTGATGTCCTTCTACCTCTCTCCCTTCTCTACATGTTCCTGGCTGCTCGCTCTCTCTCTCTCTCTCTCTCTCTCTCTTCTTCTTCTTCTTCTTCTTCTTCTTCTTCTTCTTCTTCTTCTTCTTCTTCTTCTTCTTGTTCTTCTTGTTCTTCTTGTTCTTCTTCTTGTTCTTCTTCTTGTTCTTGTTCTTCTTCTTGTTGTTCTTGTTCTTCTTCTTCTTCTTCTTCTTCTTCTTCTTCTTCTTCTTCTTCTTCTTCTTCTTCTTCTTCTTCTTCTTCTTCTTCTTCTCCCCCTCCTCCTCCTCCTCCTCCTCATCTACCCTTACTATGCTCATAAATAAACTCTCTCATATACTAGACCTGTCCTATGTCTGTTTCCTCTGAGGGAGAGATGAATCTGTCTGGACCTGCTGAGGCAACTCCTCCCACCACAACATACCACACTTCACAAAATACATACTCAGCTTTATAAAACACATCAAACTCTGATGTATATTTGTACAATTTGTGCAGTATAAAATTATGGAAGGAAAATCTTCAAAAATAAAAGTTTTCACTGAACATGTATGGAAATACCTCTCTTCCTACCTCATGACAGAAATTTCAGAAGCTATCCCTGTGTGTGGATAAATTTGCTGCAGTTTAAGAATGAGCAGATAAGTATGGTAATATATCAATTCATGCCATATTGAGAGGAGGGAATGACCAACCATAAACAGGCTGTGCTACTGCATACCACTCCCTCTAAAGGTTCTGCCAAAGCTCAAGAAGTTTAAATCTTTGTGAAGATGTGTCTATCTCCTGTCATCTTGTACTTTTAAGATACTTTTCAAATACTGATTCATAATAGGAAAAAGCCAGTGAAACTACAATGCAGTAGTTTTATGTTTGTCAAAGTTGTCAGAGGATGCTTAGCAGTAAGTACCTAATAAGACAGAACTGATTTGTTATTTTTAAAGACAATGTTTGCATCAATAGCACTTTCTGGACATGAAGTTGCTATGTAGAGTAGACTGGCTTTAAACTTAATCATTTCATCTTCAGGTACCTCTGAGAAGACTAAGGCTAAGGGAGATATATCATGGGGGTAGTCTACCATACAGATTTCATATAATAGGGACAAAAGTTCCATCCATTTTCCTATGAATTTCACAAAGTCATTGTTTTTAATATCTGAGTAGTTTACTCTCCATTGTTTAAATGCACTACATTTTCTGTATTCATTCTTCTGTTGAGGGACATTTGAGTTGCTGATGCCAAGAGTGCTTGTAGATAGCAGTCTAGTATAGCTGTCGTCTGGAGGCATTGCCTATACCTGACTGAAACAAATGCAGATACAGCCAACAATTGGACTGAGTCTGAGTACCCCAATGGAAGAGTCAGGAAAAGGAGCTTAATGTGATTCTAATTACATAGGAAGAACAACATCAACTACATCAACTAACCAAGCACCTCAGCACTCCCAGGGATTAATCCACCAAAGAATGAATATAGGTGAGTTGGTCCATGTCTCCTGCTATATATGTAGCAGAAGACTGCCTTATCTGGCATCAGTGGGAGCTGAGGTTCTGGTACTGTGGAGGTTTGTTGGTTGCCCCATTGTATTATTCAGGGTTCTCTAGGGTCACAGAACTTATGCGTATTCTCTATATAGTAAGTGGATTTGTTGACGACTTACATTCTGTAGTCTAACTCCCCAACAATGGTCAGCAGCAGCTGTGAATGGAAGTCCATGGATCTATCAGTGACTCGGTCCCACAAGGCAGGCATATGAACAAGAGAGGACTTTCCATCTTCCAAAGTCCTTATGTAGGTCTCTAGCAGAAGGTGTGAACCAGATTAAAGTTATGTACCACCAAGCCAGAATCTGGGACTCGCTTTGTCCCAGATGACTTCGAACAAAGAGATCCCCTTTCCTTAGTCTCTTGGGATTCATAGCCACTATGCTTCAAGTTCTCCATGCCAAAATCCAGGTCAGAAACTTGTATCTCCCAGTCTCAAGGTCAGGATCACATGTGAGCCTCCAGTTCTGGATTGTAGTTAATTCCAGTGACATATCAACTAAACATGGCACAGCATGTTACAATAAAACTCGAGACCCCTTATGAACCACAATGCCAAGCAACCAGAGCTTCCAGGGACTAAGTCACTACCTAAAGACTATACATGGACTGACCCTGGACTCTGACCTCATAGGTAGCAATGAATACCCTAGTAAGAGCACCAGTGGAAGGGGAAGCCCTGGGTCCTGCTAAGACTGAACCCCTAGTGAACTAGATTGTTGGGGGGAGAGCGGCAATGGGGGGAGGATGGGGAGGGGAACACCCAAAAAGAAGGGGAGGAGGAGGGATTAGGGGGATGTTTGCCTGGAAACCGGGAAAGGGAATAACACTCGAAATGTATATAAGAAATACTCAAGTTAGTAAAAAAAAACACTTTTAAGATAAAATGACAGGACTTATAATATCAAAATAATTGCAAACTCATGGCTCTAATGATGAAATCCAATACTTGAAAATAAAGCCATAGCACTCAGTTTTGCTCTAGCAACCACAGTACCTTAAAGAATGTGGGTGTACCTTTTATGTTTGACTGCAGGCGAAGATGAAAACAAAAGGAATTTTTGTCCTTATAGTTTCATTATATTTTCTCTGACCAGAGGTATGTATACTGTGCAGTGCTTTTATGATTTACTTCCTGTAACAGGTCTACTGACTGGCTCACATCTATGCAATAGGATCTTAGCTTTGGTAGAGGGTACTGAAAGGGGAAGAGCATACTTAGCATTAAGGTGAGTTAGTATCAGTATTGCCTAGGATGCATCTTTCATGATGTGCTCTATTTTTAAATCCATTCATCAAAATAATCTAGTAATGATATTTTTTTCACTGTATCAGTTTTTTTATTGCAAAAATGCTCTGCTCTGAGGCACTCCTAGCAATATCAGCACATTGATTCTGAGATGGCACAGCAGAATAGCAGCCTGTGATTGTCTTTTTTTTCTTTTATTCTTTTTTCTTTCTTTCTTTATTTTTTTATTAACTTGAGTATTTCTTATATACATTTCGAGTGTTATTCCCTTTCCCGGTTTCCGGGCAAACATCCCCCTAATCCCTCCTCCTCCCCTTCTTTTTGGGTGTTCCCCTCCCCATCCTCCCCCCATTGCCGCCCTCCCCCCAACAATCTAGTTCACTGGGGGTTCAGTCTTAGCAGGACCCAGGGCTTCCCCTTCCACTGGTGCTCCTACTAGGATATTCATTGCTACCTATGAGGTTAGAGTCCAGGGTCAGTCCATGTATAGTTTTTAGGTAGTGGCTTAGTCCCTGGAAGCATAATGATATATTTTTAAAAAAGTAATTGTAACAAGAAAATATAAAGCACCCTTTCAAATAGTTCATCCAGAATCAAGTAAATCATTAATGTTGGCATCATTCAGTCTTGATGAAAGAGTTTGTTCCTAGTTTTATTGTAACATGCTATGCCATGTTTAGTTGATATGTCACTGGGAAACTTGCTCTTTTTTTTTTTAAATTTTATGTTGGAGGAGTGAATTTGGATGTCAGGAAAGATATGGGGGAGGACTGCATGGAGAAAGAGGAGAGAGGGGGAACTCTATAGGGTATTTAATGAATGAGAGAAGAATTTTAAAACAAATAATAGAAAACCTTAAATGTAAACAACAGAAATTTAATACTGCTAACACTCAAGATCAAGATTTCAGTTTAAGCCCATATATTTTGTAAGTATGTATGTACTGAAAAAGACACTTTAGAAACAGAATTATGTTTATCGTAGAAAAGACTTATCTTACCAGCAACTGGGAGGAAAAGAGGAGAGGAAGGGAAAAGGGGGACAAGATCAGGTGTGGGAGGAGACCAGGATGATATTCAGAGTGTCAGGAAATTGAACAGATGTATATAGAAAAAACTATTTGTGCTCTATTTGTTATGGCTTGTCTCTGAATATTAATCTTTCCATTGCCTTCTGTACCCCAATTTCCATGTAGTTTACTTACTTATACTTTTGTTATTCAAAAACAAATCACTTTCTCTAATTACCCATAATTGACCATTCAAATGCTGGTTTCATTTAAAGAAAAGTTGAGCATCCGTACTAATCACAAATATGCACATTATAATCATGTTGAGATAATATTTTTCATTAATCGGGATCATGAAAACCACACATGTTAATTAGGATGATGACAAATCTCATCCACTGGTGGTGAAAAAAACACACTTGTACTGCCACTTTGGAAATCAGTTTGGTTTTCTGGGAATATTTTATTTAAAGTTCCAGGTGTACCATTGTTGGGCTTAAATCCATGGGAAGCCATAACATATTATACACATACTTACTAGTTCCTATTCATTGCAGTTATATTCACATTAGTTATAATTAGGAAACAGTCACCTTTCCATAGTGAGAAATTGATAAAAAAATGGTACATTACAAAATGAAATATTATTAAGCTGTTAAAAATGAAATAATGGAACTCATAGTAATATGGATGGAAAAAAAACAACAACAATAACAACAACAACAGCAACAACAACAATAACAAAAAACCTCATTGTGAGTTTTCCAGAACCTCAAGGAAAATTACAGTCTGTATCAGCTTATATTTGGATGTTTTAAGCCTTCAGAACAGCATACAAGAATTCGGATAGGGGGAAGGATTTTGTAAGGATTGAGAAATAATATAAATAATTATGGGCATATTTGGGGGTGACATTGAAATGCAACAATCAAATGGAGATGGGGGAATGAGGAGGATAAAGTGGAATACTAAGTAGGACAGCTAAAACTATGAGTCAGATCAGTTCTTAATATATAACATAAATAAAAATAAAGGAAATTTAAAAAAAGTAATGGGATAGAATGACGAAACTAGACATCTCTTCCCACCAAATGAAATCTCCAACCCCACATAATGACTATATTTACTATATATCTTGGCCAAAGTGTCCTCATTGTAATACTAAGTCATCTCAAACTATTGCCTAAGCTATTGATTGCTCCATACAACTGATGATGCCCCTATTATTGAAGGCAACATCTACATTTCTTTTGAACATAGAGAATACAAGCAGGGGCCTAACTAAAACCTTTACCTTTTGAATAGTGTTGCTGGTAGTGAAATGTTTTCTGCATGGTTACTGAGGGGAACCTTAAAGACCAACACATCTATATACTATTCTATCTACCACCGTCAGCTGCCTACAGGATACACTGCTGTACTAGTGGCATCTTCAAGGGAGTAAGCAACCACTATCTGACTGGATTTGAGACATACACAATGAGACAGAACATATTACTTCCATTGATCTCATGACAAAATAGTGGAGTTCAAGGCTTAAAGCAGGTATTATTGTCTGCTATAGAAATGTAGCTACAAAATGATTCCTAATATCATTCTCTTACACCCAAAGATCAGTATATTGCTCTACTGTCATCAAAAAATCTATCATATACAGTAGATGAGGTCAGATACAGAGACCCATATCTGCCAATGTATTGAGTGGAAGAAATTGGATCACATTCTGATAAATGAGTCATTGTCATACAATCTCTTTCTTCATGGCTCAGGAAAGATTTTAGAAGACATGGTAGAAATATTGTAAGAATATTGTAAGTAATATTGGTGCTGGGAGGAATGCAAGCAAGTCATTAATAATGTCCAGGTATAGTAGAACTGGTACACAAATGTACTCATATAACTCAGGAAGCCATGTGCAGGTTCTGCACAGGTTTTGCAGGTAAAGATTGTTAGAGGTACAACCACAAATAGTTAGAACTGAATACGAACTACCTCACTAAGAAGCTCTATCCATTTGACAAATTTTCCTTTATCAATAACTGCTTTGGTCCAGTATTGTTTCATGGGAGTAGAATCCACACTCAAGCACAGGCTATATGTTAACTTATATAAATCAGTGGTAACTTTGAATTTTTTGACTCACAATATAGTATATTTTAATATTACTGGTAATTTTCTCATATAGTATGACTTCCAATTTAATACTTGCATGGGCTTTTCTCTGTATGTATACACAGAATGTATAACTGTGTGTCTATGTGATTCTCGTGTTTTTTTTATCTTTTTGGATATCTTTGGTTGTTTGCTCTATTTCTGTCATGTTAGTTTTTTTTTCATGTTTTCTAAGGGGTAGGATGAGAACATGAGGAATTAGGTCATTGTGGAGGTCGAAAGTATCAGGGAGGACAAAGTAAGGAGGGATTAGAATATGTTGTTTGAAAAAAATCAATTTTCAAAAATTAGTAATTCAAAAACTAATATAGATTCCATACTCATTCATCATTAGGTATAAAATTTAATAAAGTTAGTCTTCAGAGGATACATTTCTATTGCTCAGAGGAAAACTTGTGCAAGTCAATACTCTACTTCTGCTCTGATGTTTTCCAGGATGGAACTCTGTTTTGACTGGAGTTCATTTTATATACCCTGCCAACTAACGGGTAAGTCAATTTATTTTTTCACTGAAACAGTGGGGTTTCAACTCAGGAACTGTAACAAACTGGGCATACATCCTATGTCTCAAAGGTTTTGAAAAGCTTAAAAATCCTTTGATTTCATTTGTAGTGTCCTTTTGTTGAAGCATGTAATACATAGTTACTGCAAATTATTTTACATTACTTATGTCTCAGATAAAGTAGTTATTTGTTTATTTATCTCATCATTTATACTGACTCATTTTCTGATTTTTTGATACATGCTCCCAAACTGCAGACTAGGGTTCCTTCTAATTAGTGTAATCCAAAGTGTCCTCAGAGAAGTACTCCACGTTCATCTCTCTCAATGTGCAATTACAGGTCACAGCAAGGTAACTTCCATCTAGTTTTTCCTATTTAAAAAATTCAATCCCTAAAAGAAACGAAACAATGAAATTTACAGGTAAATGAATGGAACTAGGAAACATCATACTGAATGAAGTAGCCCAGACCAACAAGACAAATATGTTATCTATGAGCTTATATGTGGATATTAGCTGTTAAGTCAATGATAAAAATGTGCAATGTACAGAACCGTATAAATTGGGTTTAGAGTAAGGAACTAGGAATAATAGATAGGTCGCCATAGAAAAGGGAACTGGAATAGATTAATATGTATAGCATGGTGGCTGGAAAGGGAGGAACAAGTAGTAATCATTAGTGAAGAAGTGAGTAAAAGAGGGAATATGGAGATAAATAAAATTAAGAGCCATTTGATGGCTACTATTGTAACAAGCAGCAAACCATTTATGAATATATGCATATGAATGCAATTTAAATTAATTCCTTGAACAATACGTATCTTGACTCACAGGTCTTGCTGGCTTACTCTAAGTTAAGCAGCAATGCAGTAGCTTTGTGCATATCCCAATAAGTGAGATGATCAGTCTGTAAATATGGATATAACTCTATTCCTGAAGGCATGAAAATTAAAAAGTGACATTCATATATTTGATGTGGTATGTGGGACAGGAAAGGACAAAGGATAAGGAAAAATGTGGAGTGACTCTTTGTGATATTAATCTTCAAAAATTGACTGAATAATGTCATTAGAATCCATTTCAAAAAAGATCTATCTAGTCACCTATCATTTGTCTATCTATCATCTATCTGTCTGTCTATCTTTCTATACACCAACCTACCTTACTATTTATCTCTCTTAGAAATATTGTCCTTATATAATAAAAATATGGCATCAGCAAACCTTCATGCATGTATTTCCTCATTTTATTTGTATTTATTTTTGGGTGTGTTTGTGTGAATTCCTTAGTGTGGTTTGATCGTATTCACTTTTTCCTCCCATTCCTTCCAGATGAAATCCTTCCTTGCCCATTTAATATTGTGTCTTTTTCAGAAACAATTTCAAATGTAGTTTATATAGCTGTGAATCAAGTAAGGTGTAGCATCAGCAGCCCTGGAAAAACTGCCTACTCATGCACTAGTGGTATGAATGTCATGAGAATAACCAGCATACATTCTGGTTGCATTTAAGGCTTGCTTTCAAAATTGCAATTTTTAAATTTTCCCGTTATTTGAACAAAAAAATCCTGTAGCCAAAGAACCATAGGCCCTAAGGGAAAGTCAAATGTCATTACTCTGCTAAATGAACATATAGTATTAATCTAACTCCTTAGACTTATCCTTAGACTCAAAGCTTAGTGTATTTTTTCAACCCTCTTGAGAGAAAGATCTGCTAGAACATCATGCTTAACGTAGAGATCAATAGCTGTTCAAGATGCATGGAATAAGAGAATGCTCAATTCCAGTCACTAAATAAAATGCCTATATCATGTCTCCTGCCCAAGGTTCAGGATTCATTGTGGAAGACAGGATGGTAGAATTAGAAGTATTGTAGACAGCAAATAACTAAACCCAGCTTTCTTCAGTGATGTGGCTACTGATGAATAGTACACACTGACGTCAATGAAGGTTACACAAAGGATTTATTCTTTCTCTCTTTCTCTCTGTCTCTGTCTATCTGTCTCTCTCTGTCTCTCTGTCTCTCTGTCTCTCTGTTTCTCTCTCTCTGTCTCTCTCTCTGTTTCTCTCTCTCTCTCTCTCTCTCTCTCTGCGTGTGTGTGTGTGTGTGTGTGTGTGTGTGTGTGTGTGTGTGTGTGTGTGTGCCATGACTGCACATAAAGGTCTGTGGAAAAATCTGGGGAGCCAGTTTACCACATGTGCATGTATATAGAGAGCAAACTCAAATTCTCAGGCTTAAACAGCAATTACCTGTGTCAGCTGAGATATTGATTTTTATTTGTTATTTTTGATAGATTTATATATGAACATAATGAATATTAGTCACATGCATCCTGTTACACTCTCCAATTAGTATACCTTCTGCCATGGAAATATTTATTTCCAACAAGATTTCCTGCTAATTTCATGAAATATATGTACTTTCATGAAGTTCTGAATGGTCAATATGGTTTCATTTAACATTTTCTTTTGGTGTTAAATTTTCATAGCTCAAAAATCATAGTATAATTATATCATTTCTTTGAAGTTGGTGATAAAAATCCAGGAAAATTCAGAAATAAGTAACGTAGTAGAGAGAAAGAATTTTATAATTACTCCATTTAAGAATATATATTGAAAAGGGAACTCAGAGTGTGCAGACAAATTCTGATTCTTCTCTTTATTTCCTTCAATCTTTCAAGCTCAAACACCATTCAGACACTCTAAACAAAGTAGGTAAATCTCTTCTTGTCAATTTTCCTTGTACATACAAGAAAGTGAGGGCAAGTCTGATACTTGTGAATTGTGCAAACAGTCATGTAAGTCTACCTGCTTGCTGCATGTGTACTAAAGACTGAACCCTGTTCTTATCTCTATTCAAGCAGGCATAGTGTTTAGAAGCTTCACCACCAAACTGTAATAGATATATTCAATAATTCTCCTTGTCCTCTGCTTACCCCTCTCTCCATAAAACATCGACCAGAGGAGAGTAAAGGGAACAAAATTGAAACTGATGATAAGGGAACATGGGGAAAGACTTTTTAAATTTATTTTCAAAGGGACATTTGGAAATTGTGATGGTTTGAATATGATTGGCCCAGGGAGTGGAACTGTTAGGAGGTGTGGCTTTGTTTGAAGAAATGTGTCATTGTGAGGGTGAGTTGGAGACCCTCTTCCTAGCAGCCTGAGAATTCTCAGTCTGTTCTTGGCTTCCTTTGGATGAAGATGAACAATTCTATTCTCCTCCTGTACCATGATTTTCCTGGAAGCTGCCATGTTCCAACCTTGACTGAATTTCTGAACATGTGAGCCAGCCCAAATTAAATGCTGTCCTTTATAACACTTGCACATGTCATGGTGTCTGTTGATTATATTCCATCACTAACAAGGTATGGTAAAGACAATCTTTCATTTCTTTCTTCATCTAAAAGACAATTACATTTGTAAAAATGAGAGCAGATGTTTTCTCTTTCTAAATTCATTTTCACATAAATGTTTTCTTTTTCTGATTATTTCATATAAAACTAATATGTTAAATCATTCCAAGATTCCCTCCTCATTTTCATATTCTTCCAATGCCCTCTACTCCCCTCCAATCACAATCACTTCTATAAATATTGTTACGCAGACCCACACACAATCACACAACACACACACACACACACACACACAGAGAGAGAGAGAGAGAGAGAGAGAGAGAGGTTGAGACAGAGACAGAGACAGAGACAGAGAGAAGAAATGATGTAAAAATCTCAAACAGTACTAGAGAGAAGGCAGAGGAAGTACAGGGGCTTGATTCTAAAATCTTGCTTCTGTGCTCTTAGTATAATACCCAGAAGTCACATGGTAGGATATGATTAAGTCTTTTTAATATATTTCTAAACTCCAGTCATTCTTTATTTTGAGCATGCCACCCATCAACACAGAGATATGAAAAATGAATAAATAGGAGAAAAACTTAAACCATACTTCAAATGAGGAAACATAGTAATCATTGGTACTCAAAGAAGAAATTATTCCATCTTGCTACTTATTAAGGCAGTACATAAATCCTATAGACAAGTAAGTGATATATAAAATTTGCTTAGTAAAACAATGTAAAATACAATAATACACACAGAAAGTTTGACTAGTAAGGTACCACTATATTTGGTGATGGTAATATAACTGATAGCTTTTTTTAGTGTCAATACAGGATTTTTTTCCCTTTAATCAACTCATTTAATCACTTTACACCGAGAACACAGTCAACCCTCACAGTGCTCCCTCACATAGCCCATCCTCTTATCCCCCTCTTCCCTTTTTCTTTCCTCTTTGAGAAGGGATATTCTTCCCTGGATAACAAATTATTCTAGTATACCAAGCTGCCACAAGAGTAGGTACATCTTCTGTCACTGAGACCAAATAAGGCAACCCAGTTTTTAGCGGAACAGTGACAGGACTCACAGTCCAGCAACAGAGCCAGGGACAGCTCCTGCTTCAGTTGTTGGGTGGCTCACAATACATGATTTTTAAAAATAATACAAAATTGCTCTATGAGTATGTCTTGTGTGTTTGTTCTAGTGGCTGGCCGGAAGTTACATCTTTCAAGCACCCATTATACAAAAGTGTAAGCTTGCCTATCACAGAAGACTGTATAGATAGGGACATGATCATACGAAACATGAAGCTTTTTGTTATCAATTTTCTTTTCTCTTCTCTTCTTCTTCTTCTTCTTCTTCTTCTTCTTCTTCTTCTTCTTCTTCTTCTTCTTCTTCTTCTTCTTCTTCTCCTCCTCCTTCTCCCCCTCCTCCTCCCCCTCCTCCTCCCCCTCCTCCCCCTCCTCCTCCTCCTCCTCCTCCTCCTCCTCCTCCTTCTTCTTCTTCTTCTTCTTCTTCTTCTTGATTTTCCAAGGCAAGGTATTTTATTGCTGTGAAGGGAGACCACAACCACCACAACTCTTAAAAGTGTAAATATTTGTGCACTTGCCTAACAAGGGCAAGGCCCTGGGTTCGGACCCAGCTCCGAAAAAGAAAAAAAAAAAGAAAAAAAGAAAAAAGAAAAAAAGTGTAAATATTTACTTAAGACTGGAATACATCCTCACAGGTTTAATTCATTTTTATTGTGGTGGAAAACCTGGCAGCATGCAGGCAGATATGTTGACAGAAATTGAGCTGAAAATTCTACATCTTGATCTGCATGCAGCAGAAGGAGACTGTGTGGGGCTTTACCATAGAAGACTTCAAAGCCTGATCCCACAGTGACATGCTTCTTCAAACAAAGCCACACCTTCTACCAATGCCATTTTCTGTGGGCCAATCATGCATTCAAAACACTACAGGGTATTGTTTCGTGTACCCTTGGCTGCCCTGCATGTATGTCTCTAGACCAAACTGCCCTTAAACTTATAGAGATCCTCCTGCTTTGTTTCCTGAGAGCTGACCTTAAAGGCATGCACTACTACGGCCAGATATTTTGTATTATACTAAGGCAAAGAAAAGATTATCAATTTAAAATGTTAATAATAAAAATGAATACGATTTAAGAGTGATCAGTTTCAGTGCAGCACAAAAGAAAATATTATTAAGGCACAGTATGGTGGATAGGAATGGTTCATAGACTCATGTATTTGGAGGCTTGTTCCACAGGAAATTGCATGATTACTAGGTATGACCTTGTTGGAGTGAGTTGTACCTGGTTGAAGTTCATGTGCTACTATGGGCAAGCTTTAAGGACTCAGCCACTTAACTTTCTTGGTCTTGTGAATCATGGTGTTGAACTTGCAGCTTCTTCTCACCTCCATATTTGTCTCCATGCCACCATACTTTCTACCATGTGAACAATAGTGTAAGTGTATGAACAATAAACCACCCCTAGTTAAATATTTTCTTTTATATGTGTTTCCATAGTCATGGTGTCCCTTTACCTCCAAGAAAATCAGAAATATTGGAATGAGTCCAGCTGGAGGCTAGAAACCACAAGTAAGAGAGAAGTTGTTACTAGGATTTGGTGTTATTCTGTGACAGCACTGACCAGTTTTTGAAAAGGATTGTGGAAGGCCTTAGGAAATTTGATATTCAAAAGACTTTGAATGTTCAGACCTCAATGAGAAGTTCTGAGGAGCTTGAAAGACAAGAATGTCACTTGCAGTGTGGAAGATGGAGGTATAGCTTGTGAACTTTCAGAGTGAAATTTAGATTATATATCAGAAGAGTTTGCTATTTTGAACTGAAAATATCATTCTGGTCAGCTGAAAATAAAGACTCAGTCATGATTAATGAGAGACCAGAAATACTGAATTGAAACACTTGTGTTACTGGGACAATTGATCATGTTTAGCTGCAGCTAAGAAATTATAGGTGATTGATGAAGGGAACAGAATCATCTCCTGAAATCACAAACTGTGTTCCACAGGTCACCAAAGTTGTACTGTGTTTTGTCAGCTGCACTTGGTAACCTGTAGAGACACCCTGGAAGTACTGGTTCTGAAGGCATGAAACAAGACTTGGAGACATGGAGAGAGCCTGTGACTTGACACTGTGAGACACTAGGAGATTGGTAAAGGTGAATACTCAGTCACACTGAAGGCTAGGACTGACGCGGTCATGCAAAGAAGGTTGGCATGAGGAAGAATCCTATGAGAGCCATTGGTGAAAGTGGAGCCCAGTGTCAGCAAATGATGCCGGCAGTTTTGGAACTAACTGTATGTACCATGGGAAAACCAAAGAACAGTAGCAACCGTAGAGTGGATCCAGCTCAAGCCTAGATGATAAAGTATGTGTTACAGAGGGCAGAGTTGTAGAAGTGACACAGGCTTGTTGGATGAGTTCAGTAGATCTTCAGTCGATCCTAGATACTGGGTGGTTGTGATCTGATTTTGCTTTGATTTGATTGTAACTATGCCCTAATTTTTTTTTGAGGTAAGAAAGTATCTTACTGGAGCCCACAACTGAGATCTCAAATTTTAAAAGACTTTGTACTTTAAAAGGGATTTTAAAAAGGCACTGAAATTTTAATGTGTTTTAGTTTATAAAGCACATTAAATCTTCAATTTGTGAGACTTCTAAAATTATTTATGTTTTTTAATGAGAGATATTCGGGATGAATAAGAAAGGAATAATTGTGGCTTAATAGCAATGTGTTTGTGGGTCAGGTGAACAAGGGGTTAGTTATATCACCTGACTTTGAGTATCAAATTGAGATAAAATCATTAAGAGAAGCAGTTTCAGTGGAGGAAATATCTCCATGAAACCTAGTTATAAAATATTTCCACAATTAGAGATTAGAGAGGAAGTACCAAGATTATTTTGATTGGTATCCACCCACAGATGGTATTTGTGGGTTTTAATGCAAGTAGGCTGAGCTGGTTGGAAGCATTACTCCTCCATGGCCCTGCATCAGTCCTGCTTCCAACTTCTTCCTCTGTACTGAGGTCCTTTGCTGATGAAGAGCAATGTGGAAGTGTAAGCTAAATTAAACCCTTTCTCTCCAATAAGATTTTACCATGGCATTTTTGTTGTAGCAATAGAAACCCTAAGACACAGAGATAAAATCTTACGGAGCAGGTCCAATTAGAGTAACACTGGCATATAGAAAAATCACTACATTCAAGTTGTTTTGTGGGCTTTGGTATTATATTACTTTCCATTTTCAGATTGGATTCTTGTTCAAAGACTGTGCATATAAGTAGAGAACATATAGTAGCTATAATAATGCAAAATGACATGTGAGGAATTTAATGCCCTTAATTATGTCAATAAATAATGATTTCCCACAAGAGGCAGGAAGATTCAACAAAAATATGTTAACTAGCTGATAATAATAATCATGATGACAAAGTTAATGATGATTTTGCTTTAAATAAGGATGATACAAACCATCAACTCTGGTTGATAATTCAAGAATCCTTCTAAACACACTCAAAAAAAAAACTCTCAAAACAGATGGAACTAGTTCTATTCACATTAAAGTAAAAAGGCAATTATGTATACATGAAAATGTTTTCTTCATCAAGTTGATGTCATGCCCACAATTATGTGATAATTCACTTACAAATGACTGACCTTGAATATGATATTTTGCATTTACTTGGTCCAGTGATTGGCACTATTTAGAGGTGTGGCCTTGATGGAGTAGGTGAGTCACTGTGAGCATGGGCTTTAAGCCCAGCTCCCTGGAAGAGACTTTTCTACTAGCAGCCTAAAGATGAAGATGCAGAACTCTCAGTTCTTCCTTTCTTCCTGCACTATATCAGCCTGATCACTGCCATGTTACCTCCTTGATGATAATGGACTGAACCTCTTATCCGGTAAGCCAGCACCAATCAAATGTTGTCCTTATAAGAGTTATCTTGGTGATGGTGTCTGTTTACAGCAATAAAACCCTAACTAAGACACATATCCTATAAAAGATTCATGTTTAAGTGGATAAAAGAATTTGTTTTTGTTTTCGTTTTTTGCAAAGAGTATGGATTTGGGTCTCAGTATTCAGATTATGGTGCACAACAGTTTGTAACTCTAATTACAGGGATTGAACAACCTCTCCTGAATTTAATGGGTACTAGTCCCATATTGAGTACATAAACATGTGTATCCAAGACAATTACATATATAAAATAAACTATATACATTTATAAATAATTTAGAAAAATTGTTTGGACGAAATATTCTGTCTATTTCTTCAACGGTAGATATCTTGTTGTCCTTTCCGTAACACACAATGAGATTATTCCCTACCTGTGTTTGATAAATGCTCTTCAGGACCCATTGCCATGAATGTGCAGTTTAATATTCTTGTTATGCATTTAAGGGTGGAGTTATAATTAATTTATACAGTTGTATAGTTATTATAATAATTGTGGTCATATATACATGTATTTGTAATATATATATATATATCATGACAAATATGCATATATGACAAAAACTCAGTATTTCATTAAAGCAAAATCATAGCACTGAGACATATACATAATTTTATATGGCAATGTTAACATATCTATGAGAAGACAGAAGCAGTAATCTAATGTAGGCAATGTATTGTCTTTTCAATGGCAGCAATCATAGTCACAAGGAATAGTTTCCTATACAATTTTATTCTCCTTCTTTTTTTCTGTCACAATTATTTTAGACTTCTTTTAAGGAGATAGGATATTTAATATGAATAAAAGTATAAGAGTTTCTTCAACATGATAGATCAAATAATCAGAGTAGCACTATTTAGTGATTTGCATATGAACGTCTTTTTTTTCTCCAAGGTTCTCAAATATTGTTTGAGCACTTTCATCCTACACTGTAAATTTGAGGAAATACCAAAATACTTATCAAATACATGGATATAGGAATTCTTTGGGACTACATAATCTATCGCTAGTTAATATTGAGTATAGATTTGCAAGACATAGGATTAACTTGTCTCTTCAAAGCTCACATTTTTAAATAACGTTTAAATAAGGTGCCTTCAGACCACCTCAGACTATTGCATCCATATTTTAACTAGTACTGTTTTCCTGTTCCAGCTAGTGAAGACTAGTGCCTCAGAATGCTTTAAGTACTTACCAAATGGACATTTGTAACGGAAAAAAATAGTGAATTGTTAATTACATATTTTTATCATAATTTTCTATGAAAAAGAGAAGTAAATGCAAAACACTGAGGGCAATGGACGTGGCAAAGTTTAAGGAATAATTGTGGCATCAGTGTCAGAGAAATTATAAAGTTATAGGCTATAGTAAGTCAGGATATAGAGCTGCCACAACAGCACTTGTTTGAAAATGAAGTGGGGAAAATTCTTTGTTGTATAAATTACTGAAACCTCAGCCCAGGGTTTCTACCCAACCTTTGGTAATTGAGTTACCATCCTACCTCACAAAAAAAAAAAAAAAAAAAAAAAAACCAAACACAACACAACACACACACACACACACACACACACACACACACACACACACACACACACAGACGGTCTTTGTATTTCAAATAACCCTTAGTCAGCACAAGAGATGGGCAGATACATAGTCCCCATGATATTAGAATCTACTTTCTTATGATAACACTGAATATGTACTGTTGTATCTGGGTTGTTCTTAGCTCTTACTAGGCAGCCCAATGACCATGCTCTCTAGAAACTTAACCCATGGCCACTTCTCCTTTCTACTCTCCTGAACCATCACTCCTGTTTTCAATGCTAGAGCTGGATTAACTTCCTCAGGCACAATTGGAAAGACAGGGAGAATTGGGGAAGGCATGTATAATCAGGAATTTCTTTTTATCATAAATATATGATACTAAATATATACATTGATGTATTTGTGACTTTTCACAATGTCAGAATTGATTGAAGGGTGATAAATTTAACATTTGTCATAATTTTTTAAGGAAATTTTCTAAGTAGACCCAATTTCACTCAATAACTGGTAAATTACATAGAATAATATTTTGTCTTTAATTTTATTTATTTATCTTTTTAAGTTTATGTATTATTGTTTGCCTATATGTATGTCTGTGAAGCATTTATGCACAGAGCCTGAAGATATCAGAAGAATTCTTCAGATTATCTGGTACATTTTACAGACAGTCGTGTGTATTCTGGGAATTGAATAGAGATATTAGGTAAGACCACTCAGTGCTCTTAAATACTGAGTCATCACTAAGGTCACAAGACTGGTTTTTACAATGTCAATCTTAATTACTAGTATTAAACCTTCCATCTCAGTGTCGTCTCTTACGTTCAAGGTAAACACATTAAAATATCTATCACCTTCAGTGTATATTGGAAACTAAATATCTGTGTCAAGAAGTGGAGGATTGTGTAAAAGATGCTAGAGGTATATAATATTTAAACTTAGATCAGAGAAGTAATTTCATCATCTGACGAAACAAATGTATAAAAAGTGGCTACATGGACCATGCCAAGCAAGTCTGAGCTCTAGGCAAAAATTACTGGCAGTATAAAGAAAAATTTCATAAAAAGACACAAATGTTAAAATGAATTATCAACAATTTTCACACAATATGGTGAACAAGTCTAAACCTCTCTCCTTTTCTGTAAATTGTTATAATATATAGAGAACATAAATGTAAATTTCATTAAATAAATATAGATACTGAGCTATTAGCCCAAGTTATGTATAGTGGGACTTTTTTCTTTCCCAGGCTGCATAATCCCATCCCTGTTTCTTTAGTTTGTCTAATAATTGAAAGCTATTATGATAATTTCACAATTCTAGAACACCAGTTTCATAATTTCCAGTGACAAGAAATGTTCATGTAAAAATATATTGACCTCTGATTTCAATTTTTGTTATGTGATATTGAGAATCAGAGAATATTGGAAAAAGAAGATTTAAGTGGAAAGTGAAGCTATTACTTAAAAAATAGTGCCTTAAATTATTGGAATAAGAGTGGTGCTCACTAGGAGATAGTTTAGCATGCTTGTGCAAACCTCTGGAGTTTGATCCATACAAGTATAGAAACAAGAAAAAATGGAAAAAAAACAAACAATTATATATCCTGATTATGATACACTTTTATTTCTTAGTCAAATTTCATTCAGGATTATTACTTTTTTCATTATATCTGTACTTTTTAACATAAAATTATATTTAACAAAATAATTCTTCAATGAACAGCACCCACCAGCCTCTACACAAGAGTATGTTTCTTATCCCTCCCTGTTTTCAAGAGCAAAAATTTCTCTAGTACTTAGTAAATTTCCATCCACTGTATCTTCACTATAAACAAACAAGTGGCTATAAACAAATTCCCAGTAACCTATGATGCCCTCACATACAACATCTACGGGCAGATTTCACAAGAGTACTGTGTAATTTTTTCAAAGAATATAAGACCCAGATGCTCAAAGTAAATGAGACCACACACACACACACACACACACACACACACACACACACACACACACACGTGAAATAGCATGCTACTTTAAGAAGAAATATGTGGTAATTATGTAGTAAAGAATATCTTCTATAAAATTTTCTGACTCAATTTTTTGTTAGACTTATATTGGTAGAAAATGTAAAGAATGATAGAAGTAAAAGCAAAAGTTTGTTTCAGACATCCATATTGTATTTACAGAAAATATGTAAATTGATTTTTTAAAATAAGTATCTTTCATACCAGTGGAGAAAATAAAAATATTTCCTTTGATAAATAAAAGGCAAACTTTGATGGCATTTGCAATCAAAGAATTAATGCTAAACTTTTACTTCCTTATTTATAAAAGCAGAACTTTTGTAGGACAGGTATGTAAAAGCATATTTAAAGAATGCAACCTTACCTAAAGACTATACATGGACTGACCCTGGACTCTGACCTCATAGGTAGCAATGAATATCCTAGTAAAAGCACCAGTGGAAGGGGAAGCCCTGGGTCCTGCTAAGACTGAACCCCCAGTGAACGTGATTGTTGGGGGGAGGGTGGTAATGGGGGAGGATGGGGAGGGGAACACCCAGAAAGAAGGGGAGGGGGAGGGATTAGGGGGATGTTTGCCAGGAAACCGGGAAAGGGAATAACACTCGAAATGTAAATAAGAAATACTTAAGATAATAAAGAAAAAAAAATAATGCAACCCTAGTCTAAGGCGATGCATCTTTTAAAATCTGCATCATTGTAAACTCATTAATTAAAAAATCGATTCCTAAACTTGGAAGTGAAGCAACAAATCATTCCTAGGTCCACAGAGCCTGAGACTGGTCACCATCTACAAAAAGAAAAGCAGGCTAGAGTTGCAAATGTCTTGTAGCTTGAGGAAATTGTATGCTCAGAGGAACATTAGGCCAGGTTATTTTTTTGATGCCTTCTCTGAAGCCAAGTCCAGTCTGTGAACCAGGACTGTGATGTACTTTTTGTTACCAGTATTGCCAAGAAGAGTACAACATTCCAATGGGATTTTAGTGAAGGTGGAGATGATTACTGAAAAGAAGAGTATGTACTCAGTTACTTATCTTTAAGGTTTGTTTTCAACATTCCCTGTAAATAACCACCTTTCCAATTTGTCTGTGTTTTAAATTCATGCTGCAAAATCATCTAGGAGTAAGATTATAAAATAATTTTAACAGCTAAAGATAATATCTACCATAAAGGACCCTGTCAAGAATTAGTCATGGGTGGAGGAATAATATTATATATAAAGTATAACACCACATTTTTCAATGAACCTTCCTTGTTTTGATATTTTAAGTTTAGGACCATAATAATTTCTGAACAACATTGCAATGGGGGCACCATTTCAAGGCTATTCTCTGCAAACTGCTGAAACATTGTGTCAAACAAGAAAAAGATTCAAAAGTACAAGTGACACTCCTCTGGCGGTGGTAGGAGTGCAAAATTTACATCACTTTGGAAATTAAATTGGCAGTTTCTCAGAAAACTCGGGATAGCTCTGTGGGGCGGGGGACTGGCTGTGAAAGGTAGCCTGATTCCAGGTTGAGATAGGTCAAATCGCTGAGGACCCTAAGGGACAATGGGAGCATTCTCAGTCTCCCAGGACATCAGGCCCCTCTCATCTACAAGCCCCCAGTTCCTTGTAGAGAAGTTTGAGACAGATCAGACACATAGGGCAATGCCCTAAGTCCCTCCTCAACAGGTGAGGATGTGACCACAGTTCATGTAGGCTCAAGACAAATCAGTCATATAGATGCAGAATCATCTCCCCAAATATGTAGATGAGATATTCCTAAGCTCTCAGGCCAAACCAATAAGAAATACCTGCTGTCAGACCCTGATACACCCTGAAAGTGTATTTTAGAATCTTATCCGGAATGATTAAAGGTGTGCAGGAATTATTCCATAGTCTGAGAGCTTCTGCCATAGGAGCTGTAACATTGCCACTTGAGGAAGGGACCAGTTTTCCCGAAATAACAAGAGTTGAGAGTTCAACCTCTGAAGGCAGCTAGCATATGATTGTAACCCAGATAGCTAAGATAAGAGTATTGAAGCCCACATCCACAGAGCCACACCTACTCCAACAAAGTGACATTTCCTGATAGTGCCACTCCCTAAGCCAAGCATACACAAACAATCACACTGAATTAAATGGTGATGCTAGTAGAAGCTGAGATTTGACGAATGAATATGAGGAAGGATAAATATCCCTAAAGTCATTTTGAAAAAGGCATTTGGATGCAAACTTCTATAAGAGAGGTTTTGCTGTACAAATATACATATAAATATTTTTCAAATAGGATTAACTAGTAATAAGACAATGATTTCTTCACTGGACACTATAGTCTAACATACATAGTCCAGTCCCAGTATTGGGTTGTCTACTTTGAATTTACTTTTCAGACATTTCCCATACAGTCCAGCCATTAAAAACACTCTGGGTTATCATATAGAATTTGAAAGTAAGACCCTATTGCTAAAGTCAGTACATAGTTAAGTTGAAGAACAGAGATGAATTTATCTGGCATTGACCAATAAGCTTGATTTTACTGTGTATCTTAGCAGAGAAAGATAGCTTTCTTAGTACCAGAATATGTGAAGCAGGTTACTGCAGGAGAAATGTAATCACCTCTTTTTTCAAGTTTGGAAATATGTCCTGCCAATGAATTCCAACTGATACAATGATAAACTTTCAATCATGAGAATAACCAACATTTTTAGTTGATTTGTGTCCCAAAATGAAATCTATAATTGGCACTGTTTCTGTAGTAGGATCCTGCAACTAAACAGGGCCTTCATACTACTTGCACACCTACCAGTATTACTGTGCTAAGTCAACTTAATTTAAATCAACCCATAATAACTAATAATCATTCCTGTAAATTAATATACCCATGAAAAATATTCAGAGACTAGAAAATCATGCATACACTTGTTTAAAATGAGTAGGTATAGTGTATTGTTTAAATGGGAATGCAGTGATTCTTGTTTATATTATATAAGTTAATATATGCAATTTTCACACACTTATCACATATGGTATTTTCTGTGTAAACTATGTGGCAAAATAATAATGATATACACAAAATAGTTGATAGATTCCATAAACCTATGCGGATGTTTCTTACCAGGGATTTATGATCATTAAATAACTAAAACAGTGCATGAAGTACCATCATGATATACAGCAATGTCTTTTTTGAGCTTACACTGGGGAAGGATAACAGCAAAGGCAATGTGAATAATGCATCATGATTCCAATTTGCTAGCACCAATATACTGTGTAAATTTTATGATGTTTCCCATGACTATTTGTGGGTATTCTTTGACAGAAATAGAGCTCACATTGTTGAAATGAATAAAATAATATAGAAAACAAGTAATATTGGATTTAAACAATTTGTTGTAGTGCAGTTTCTTTATGTGGCAGTAAACATTTTCTTAATTCTCTGACAGTGTTCTGTAATAATAAATAAAGGTAGAATTAAATTTTTAACAGCTCTAAAATAGGACAATTATGACCTGAGGTGTTATATAAATTTCAGTTTAATTTATCAGTTACATTCTTAGTAGAGAGCAGTCTTAGTAATTAAATGCTCCAAATTTGAATTTTATAAACAATGCTTTATCATCCACTTGTGATATATGGGTGATTTTGGAAGCAGGTTTATAATATGGAGAATCATTTCTCTAAGAAAAATGAAACTGACAGAAAACTAAGGTTGAAAAAGTAAGAGGACTACTTCAAAAAGCAGTCCTGTAGCTAAATTAAAATGAAATTTCATGAAATACCTATGAGTTTGTGAGAGATTCAGAAAAACTTAAGAGTATATTTGTAATACTTATTTCATCCTCATATATTTTCTAAAAAATTAAAAAGTATTATTTTATAGATGGTTATTGAGATGGTTGTGAATCTTTGACCTTGAATGCTCTGTAAATCTCACCAAAATATGTTCAAGAATTTTTAGTGAAAATTTGTGACTAACAAAGATGATGGTTTATAACCCCAGGGATGGGCAGAAGTTGGAAGACTTCTGATCACAAGCCTATTAGCAATTATTAGTGAACAATATTTATTTCCTTAAGTACCCTCTTTGATTTTGCAACCAAAGTATTTTAGAGTTGTTTTGAAACAAGAATTTCATAGTTCAGTTCATATATGAAGTCAATGGAAGAAGTTCCACACTGGAACTTGCTGATTTAACAGGCAATGGGAAACCTATGCTTTACCCATCGCTTTACATATATATGGTATTTAGTTCCATTTAGGGTGACATTAATGCTTTTCTCTCAAAATATGATTGAGTAATAAGAATGAATAAAGAATTATTTTAAAAATCCAAGGAGAGAAAGTGAGTAAAACTTTAATTAAACTAAATATATTACAAAACATGAAGGTAACATAAAAGAAGTGAAAACCATTACTACTAAACTGCAAGAATTCAGAGTTGTGGTTTAAGCCATACATACACCTGTGCATGTGTACACACACACACACACACACACACACACACATATATATATATATATATATATATATATATATATATATATATGTAAGAGAGGAAGTATATTTTTATTCTAGAAAAAAGCCATAACCTACCAAAGATTAATAAAAACAATTGCAGACCAAAAATCTTTAACATGGAAAGACAAGCTTTAATAGAGAGTTAGAGGTTGAAGCATTTTTAGTGTAATGATCCTATAAGGTGGCTTGAGTTGTTACTTTAACAAGGAACTGCTCCTTTCAGTATGCCGATGAGGGAAAAAAAAAACTTGGGAGAATAAACTATCCTCAGGGGGAATTCTGAGTCATACATGCATTCAAAGTCAAACAGGATCCACCTTTGGGGTTGAATGTTCTTACATCATGCAACGCATCTCCATATAATACAGAACCAGTTTTTTTGCCTTACTGAAAACAAGTACATTTCTTCAGAGTGATCTGAGAGTACTAATTGACATAACTGTTGGAAGAATCTGCATCTAGGGTTGTCAAGGGCACTGCTACCTCCTTTGATTCTGAGGAAAATAACATGGTCATTCTCACATTGAAAGAATGCTTTTAAGTGATTTGTCACTATTTTTCAATTAATGAGTTTATTCATTAACATTTCAAATGATATCTACTTCACATGCTATACCCCCACAATGCCCAATCTCATCCCCTTCTCTCCCCATCTCCTTGCCTTTATAAAGGTGCTTCTCCAACCATTCACCCACTCCTGCCTTACCACTCTAGCATCATCCTATGGTGGTGCATCAAGCCCCCACATTACCAAGGGCCTCCCCTCCTTTTGATGTCAGATAAGGCCATCCTCTTCTATACATGTGTCTAGAGCCCTGGATAACTCCAGGTATACTCTTTGGTTGGTGGTTTAGTCTCTGGTAGATCTGGGTCTGGATACTGTTCTTTCTATGGGTTTGCAATCCCCTTCGGCTCCTTCAGTCCTTCCCCTAGCTCTTCCATTGTGGTCTCCAAGGCTCAGTCTGATGATTGGCTGTATCTGCCTCTATTTTGGTTATGTGCTGGTAGAAATGCTCAAGGAACAACCATACCATGCTCAAGTCAGCAAGTGTTTCTTGGCATCAACAGTTGTGTTGGGGTTTGGTATCTGCAGGTGGAATGGATTCCTAGATAGGGTGGTCTCTGTATGCACTTTCCTTCAGTTTCTGTTCCATTTTTTTTGTTCCTGTCATTCCTTTTGCCAGGAACATCTCTGGGTTAAAAATTGTGAGGTGGGTGTGTGGCCCCTTCTCTCAACTAGAAGTTGTGCGTATTTACTGGAGGTGGTTTCTACAGGTTCTATCCCCCCTTTGTTGTGTATTTTGGCTAAAGTCATCAATATTGAGTCCTGTTTCTTCTGTGGTGTCTGCAATTTTTTAGTGGCCATTCCCACTTCCTCATTCCACTCTGCTAGTTATTTCTATTTGTTTCCTGACATTATGTACTTCTCTTCTATCCTTTCCAATACTTAATCTTGTACCATATTTTACTCTCTTCTGCCTCTCATTATTCCAGGTCCCTCTGTTCCTCTATCTCCAGTGATTACTTTGTTACCTATTCTATGTAGGACTGAAGCATTCACAGTTTGGTCTTCCTTTTTCTTGACCCAGATATCCCTCAACATTATGTCTATAAACAACTGAATGAATAATGAAAATATGGTACATTTAAACAATGAAATGTAACTCACTTGTTGAAATAAAAAAATCATGGAACTCTTGCTTAAGTGGATAGAACTAGAAAAAGTCATCCTGAATGAGAAAAGTCATCCTGAGTGAGGTACTCAGAACGCCAAAGAAAAAAATTAGTATGTGACGACTTAAAACTGCTTGTTAGGCTTTAAACCTTACAAATGCATGTAAGAATCCTTAAACACTCAGAGGTAAGATATAGGATGAGGATCTAGAAAGCATGGAAGATTTTCCTGAATAAGTGAAAATATATTTAAGTCAATTGGTGTTTTGTGATAGTGGAATGGGAATATTAAATGAAAAAATGGAGGAAAGTGGGGTAAGGGACACCAGAATATATGGACCATCTGAAGAATGTTATAGCAAAGTACTACAGTAGAAGCTTCTTAATATATACTATTTTATATATAGTTAATGAAATATTCTTAAAATACATTACCAAATAATAAGGAGAGCAGAACCTAACTGGCATCTCTCACAACCCACACCCCCTCCAGTGCCACGTATGGGTTATATCTAATTGAGTTTTCATTACTGAGACCCCACAGAAACTTCCAATTTACATTACTGCCCACATTATTGGTTGCTTTACATAAACTGATGGTAAACTCATATTGATGAGACAACACTTACCTATCTTGTAGAACATGAAGAAGTTAACCTGGTGAGTGACTGTAGTATTCACCACTTCTAGATAGTGTTCATGGATTGGAAAGTTTATTCCTACCTCATGAGGAGAAAAGGAAAGATGAACGTAGCTGAAATATTTCAATTTAAAGTGGTGGGGTCTCTAGAGTGCCCATGGGTGCAAAAGTAGTACAAATATGACAAGAGTAAGTAACAATTATTTGATTGGATTCAATGTCATGTCCATGGGGCACAATCCTCACATTGCTCATTTGCCCAAGAAAAGACAACTATGTAGACTGTAGACCAAGTGACAAACAAGACACTATTTTTATGCAAAAGAAATGTAGCAATATACAGAATACTAATGAATACAGTTATTCCCTTTAATAAGTATAATGCTCAGCCATGATCAGAGAAACTACTATCTGTTGTAGATGGGAACAAAGGAAGAGACACATACATTACTAATGTATAGAGAGTAAGAGAGATTTGATAACTCAGTCATAAATGAAAATTCTCTATCAATAATCTCCCTTGACCTCTCATGAATTTTTGTTTTGGGAGAAATCTAAGAGCCAATGGGGATGGAAAGAATGCAACCAAGGAAACAATGTCTTCCAGATGTAACAGACCTGACTAACTTACATATGAACACATATAGAGCAAGACAACATGCATATGGTTGCATAGAGTAAAGTGAGTTGACTGCCACTACTAAGAGAAAGAACTAAACATGATATCCCATCTCTAACCAAGAAGCTGTGTCCAATATACAAATGCTTCTAAAGGAGAAATTAGTTTAATATGATGGGGTCTCATTGGTTATAGAAACCACATTCATGGAAGGTTTTTTGCAAAGCAGTAGACAGTCAAATCATATGAACTTATTGGTATTCTGAAAATAATTTTTGATTCATAATGCTGTGTCCCTCAACATAACATCAGATATAATTGAACAGAAGAGAAAGTGTAAAAGAGCCTCATTTTATCTCAGCAGATTTCATGGTAAGATCATGTTGTATATACACCAAACACTTTATTTGCTGCCCAAAGAGAACTCAACATTGAGCTATCCAGGATAATTTCCCTGGTCATTATCTTTCATAGTCCTAGTAAACACTAATCACGCTACATAGAGAAAAAAGATGGGGGTTGGGGATTTAGCTCAGTGGTAGAGCGCTTGCCTAGCGAGCGCAAGGCCCTGGGTTCGGTCCCCAGCCCCGAAAAAAAAAAAGGTAATGGTTTTCACATCCATTAATAAGCATCATATGCTGCAATAATGACCTGCCTGATAAAATAAATGCACTAACATTGAAATTGTGCAAAGGATATTTTGTGTTTAACCAACAACATTATTAATTATAATTTATGTCAGTTCCACAGGAGAGAATTCAGGAATGGTATTGCAAACACCGTCAACAAATTTGGATAGGGAATTTAAAGATCCTAGCACACTAATGTTGTTTTTCTAAATGTTCCTTTTGTCAAATTCCCATTTAAATATTTCTGTTTTGTCCTTACATATGTGTTGCTGATTAATTTGGTAGAAAACCGTCTTATTACTAATGGTATTGTTTGCACAAAGGTAAACAACTACATAAAGCACTGAGGATAGCCAACAGTCAGTACTCAGACATAGTTGGGAATTCTAAAATTCCCCATACTGGATAAAAATCTCGAGGACAGAAAGAAATGTGATGTGATGTCTCTAAAATGCCCGACTGTTGTAAACATGGCCTCCTACAGTGAGGGTTACATGTGTGCCCCACATCAGATTGAGCACAAATTCAAGAAAGGAATAAGGAGGGCTTGTCAATAATCCAACTCTACCTGCACACATTCTTACTGACATAGATGTCTACTAGGGTAACAAGTGTCCATTTTCCTTAGAAATGTGGTGACTGGTAAGGATAAACAGAAAAATAAAACAACATACACCAAAATCAGAGCCAACATCATGGAGGAAATGGAGGAAAACTCAAAACACTTTCATTAAAATCAGAAACAAGATAAGGAAATTTATTCTTTCGGTCCTATTCAGCACAGTATTAGGAGATTCCTTTGAACATGATATAATTTTATGCATAAAAGTTCCTAAATGTGGCAGCAAGACCTGATAATTCTGATAATTACTTTCAGCAAAGTAACAATACAAAGAAGTTAATGAAAAATCATGTCCAGAAATAACAATACTTTGAGAAACAAACCATAGGAAAATATCATTTATAAAATATATATTATATAACATTATATACCCTACTGTTATATTTAACATATATAACAACATGTTATATAAAATATTACATATACATTACATATGTACATATTTGATCCACAATAATATCCTTAAACAAATTAAAATAGACTGTTGCAAAATTATATGGAGATAAAAATGACTCCCTGTAGAATGAACATGAATAATACAAACAAAGTTCAGGAGATATCAGCATGCCAGTTTTCAAATTGTACTATATAATAGGTGAAGTAACAAAAACTGTAATGAACGATGCCACTCTGTTATTTCTGTATTAATTAACAACTCTTTAGAAGAAACAGCCTTAGCAAACCCTCAGACTGCTCTTGGCTTGGATCAATATAGGCTTGAATTTTAGAAATACTTTAAAAATCTTAAACATGGCATTGTGAAATTAAAAACAAATGCAATGAGAAAAAGAAAAGGACATTCCTCTGAGGATCACTGTGCATCAAAGCCTGTTATTAGTCTGCACTCTTACCTTGGTACATATCTTAAAACATTCAGCTTAGTGTTTTTACGGCATTCTTGAGTGTGTTAACAATGGGTCTCTGATTCTTGGGTCTGCCAGTTTTCCTTCTGTTGGGTTGACTTGTCTACCCTCAATATAAAGTTCTTTGTTTATCTTATTATATTTCATTTTGTTAATATTTGGTTTTTATCCCTTGGGAGTTTTTTTCCTCATGAAAGACAGAAAGGAAACAGAAAGGAAATAAATCTGACAGGGAGGGGAGGTGGGGAGAACCTGGGAAGAGTTTAAAAAAAAACTGTAATCATGATATAAATTTAAAAAATTAAGAATGGAAATTAAAAACTGGGACAAAAATAAATTTTCAATAAAAAATACAGCACAATTTATAATGAACAACAAAATACAATTTCAAGAAGCCTACAAAGAAACATTAACAAAAGAAAAGACACAGGCTTGTGGATTTATCTGATGGAAGGTGGCCAATTCTCCCCCCACAAACAAATCCTACCAAAATCCAAAACCAAATCTTCATTCTAGATATTTTGCATATCTTATAAATTTCATCCAAATAAGTGTATCAAAGCAAAGTACAGATTACATATCCAAAGAACATTTTTTTTCTAATCCACCAGTTTATTGTTGACTGGGCAAGATTTAAAAATAAAAACACATTAACAAATAACACATACCTAAAGACACTAAAGTATTGTAATAACATTCAAACTAGATCACCTTATGTAATCACAGAAGAAAATGGTTTATTATTCTATACTGCTCTATGCATTGTAGTGAGTATGTAGGAAGTGTTATTGTGTCTATGCATATATATACATATATATATACATGCATATAGTATTTCTGTGGATGTGAGTGTATATGTATATATGTGGAAGTTACACCACATTTCTACATGCTTGCCGTTCACACATCCGAATTCACTCTGCCCACTTCTCTTGCTTAAAGTCATTTTGGAAGCCTCTTTCCTTCATCACAACCATCATAACATCAAAACTATTTTTTACCTGATGACCCTAACCATTCAGAAACTGGGAGGTGCAAACTGTCACGATCTGTTCTGTGCTTTCTCTCTGATGATAATCTATATGTTAACTCACAAGTGTTTTTATCCCTTCATATATTTCAGTCTATTGGAGATAGCAAGGTACCACTTTAACTTCCTTTATGGATGTTATTTTTATGAAATCCATATACCATCTTAAATGTCCTTTTTATTTTCCTGACTCTCACACACCAATAATCCACAATATTGTCAGCACTTTGAAATGCAAATATTCACCCTGTAAGAGAACTGAGCTAAAGTGACAAGGCAATTTGACTGCTGAAGGGGAGGGGCACTGCAGCAAACACAACACAAGAGAGGACAAAGGAAGCCAAGGCCTGAATTGATAGCTTTCTGATCTGACTGTTCAGAGTCAAAGAACTGATATCTGTAGAATAATTTTCTATCACAACAAATTTTCAACATATAGTGTGAAAAATATCATGTCTACCTCTGAAACAAATTATGGGGCTATGAGTGAGCTGACCTTGTTTGCTGAATTTCCTTGCTGACCATTCCTAGGGTGGATATAACAGGCATCTTTGACTGCCTCTTCTCTGAACAGGACCTCCTGCACTGACTGGACTAATCACACTCCCCACCCCCAGTCTGTGCTAGTGAGCTAGCGCAATGCTACATCACGCATGCGTGCATGGTTGCCAGGCTGCAGAGATTCAAAATCTTTTCTAAAGCTAATGACACAAGGCAGGCAGCCATGAGCTTTAAGCTGTCCTATTGCTAATATGAAAGAGGAGGGTCTTCATAAACCCCTGCATAAATTGGTAAGAGATAAATTCAAGGTGATTTCTGGGCAATGGCGACTACAGGATTTTGAAATATATTCACCATTAGATCTGTATACGAAGGAAAGAAAGTGTGCCTTGGAAAAATGTAAGAAAACTAGAGAATGTTCAAAAGCACTGCATACTTGTAATATCAGGAGAAATCAATAAGGATTAAAAGATGGTACTTTAACAACATTCTGCATTAATCAGGTTTTACTTTATTTGGTGCATTTTTAAAATTTCCTATGTGTTCATGTAAATGAAATACTTACAATTAACATATTATTTGCTTTATACTAAAAGCATTGGTTTATCATTCAGAGATGAGCTTTTTTCTTTTGTTTTAAAAACTGTTGCTATGAGATACTTGTTTCTTTTTTAGATAGGGTCTTACTTGGTAGATTTAGCTGTATTGGAAACAAACTTGTAGACAAGGTTGGATTTTAACTCAGAGATTTATGAGATTCTAACTTGCAAATGCTACATCATTGCTCAAGTTATACTGAATTATCTAAAGTCTTCATGGGAAGGGAAATGCATATGTGTGTATATATATGTCTTTCTGCCTCTATCACTGAGATTCTGTCTGTATGTCATCTAAGCCCCAACCCGTGTGTGTGTGTGTGTGTGTGTGTGTGTGTGTGTGTGTGCATATATATATATATAGAGGCATGTAGGTATATATCTCCAGATCTGCAGATACATGTACTTTTGAGATTCCTTACATGAGTTCTGGGAAATAATTTTCCACAGTGGTATTGGTTTGTACAAGCAGAAGCATCATTCAGGCTCTTCTATTCAACTTTAAGCCTTGGTGATTTTGGTCCCTAATGAATAAGCAAAAGAAGTACAAATAAAAATGTACAAAGGATCCTAATTTTAAACATTCAATAATGAATGTAAATATAATATTGTATATAAATGTATTGTATATACATATATACATATATAAATGTATATTGTATATAAATGTATTGTATATACATATATACATATATAAATGTATATTGTATATAAACAATATTGGCAAAGTCTGCATGGGAAAGGGAAATGCATAAGAAATTACTAAAAGTGATTTGAATTTGGATATCCGAAGTGTGTACTATAAAATCACGGAAGGAAAACATTTGTAAAACTAAAAAGGTGACTCTGAATGCATATGGAAATACTGAGCTTCCTATCCCATAACAATATTTCCAGAAGCTATCCTTGTATGGCTAAATTTGCTTCAATATAGGACTGAGCAGATAAGCATGTCAATATATCAATTCATGCCATACTGAAAGAAAAGGGTGACTAGCCTTTAACAGGCAGTGGTACTATAAATCAGTCCCGCAGAATCTTCTGCCAATGCTGAAGGATTTTAAAGCTTACTGAAAAGAAAGTTTGCAAGATCCTGGAATTTTAAAGATACCTTTCAAATAATAATTCCTACTAGGAAAAAGCCTGTGATATTACAATGCTGTAGGTTGTATTTATCAAAATTGACAGAGGATGCCTGGTAGCAAGTACTGAATAAGTTATACTGAATTATTATTTATAAAGACAATATTTGCATCAATAGATTTTTTTCTGGCCCATAAGACGCTGTGCAGAATAAACTGGATTTAAACATACAGTGTTCCATTTTATCTGTCACCCAGCAGGTCAAATATAATGATTTTGATATAAAGGATATCCTGCCTTACAGATTTAATGGAATAAACACAAATGTCAAGAATAATATAGAGTTTTCTACACAAGAAAATGGATCCAAGATTTTTTGCATCTATATATACACTGCGTGTCTAATTGTGATTAGGACATTAAAAGTACCTAAAGAATTTCCTGTGTTTTAAAGTAGTGTTTTTTATCATACAAGTACCTAGTAATTGTGAATATACATGTAAAAAGATCAATCTATGGACATTGGGTTGTAGAGTTCTTGGAACGTAGAGTTCTTCACTAACCAATGTGTTAGTGAAAAGGCCCGTACTAAGGGTCCTCAACCTGATACTACACACAAGGACAGGTTCTCCTACCTCAACTAAATTAATTAACTCTGCTCAATGTGGCAGAGGCTTGCCTCTCAGATGATTCTAGACATCATCAAGTTAACAGAGAGAAAGATGAACCATCTCAACAGTATCAAAGTATAAAAAGTTGTGTGATACCTAAACTATGTCATGATTTTCTATGGATAATAACCATGTTTTCATAATATATGGTTGTATCCTGATTCTAGCATTGAGATTATTCTTTGGGAAATTTATGAAACATCTGCGTAGAGCTTATAATATCTTTGTAATGAAGAGGACTTGTACGGGCTGAATTCAATGGATACTTAACATGCACTTAGAAAAGTAATAGCAGTGTGGAATTAATAGATCTTAAAATTAATACAGGGTACACTATCTGGGAATATAAAGAATTCTGTATTTACTGTTTTTGTCCTTTTTCTTGAAAGATGTCTCTTTTGCATCTGCCCAGTTTTCAAAACCCCTCCTTCTACAGCATAGAATTCTAATTTCCATGTCTTAATCATTTTACTCATGTTTCTTGAGCTTTTCATTTTCTCTGATTAGTGGAGTCCTCCTTTTCTCCTTTTCCTCCCTTCCCACCTCTGATTCTTCCTCCTTTTCTTCTTTACTTCATTTCTGCTTTTGTTCACATCCTTTTTAGTTTTTGCAACTTGTGAGATAGGGTCTCATTCTCTAGAGTAGTTTGCCTCAAGTTTCAAGTAAAATGTTTTCTTCTATCTCTTGAATGATATGATTAAAAATTTAAATTACTATATCTTGAATGCTTTTAATTTCATTTGTAAATGTGAATTTGGCTTTGATCATTAAGTACTTTGAGAGTTACTTTTTGTGAAAAAATACCAGTCATGTTGGCACATGACCTTATGTCTAACAACTTAGAGGCATAGGCAGAGGACCCACATTGAATTTACTTACATTTTAGAATTTGTTTGTAACAATACCAAACATATATTAATAAAATTAAAATTGTAGTAGCAAAAGATTATTTCTTCTCTTTCTGCATCTTGAGTGGTACGCAGCAGGATGCTCAGTAAGAAGCATATATATCAAACCACAGAGAAGAAGCAGAGAGAGCTAATTAAAACATCATTAGTTTTTAAAAGATAAAAATCAATTCCTAGGGATATCTTTTGTTCAGTAATGTTGCATCGCAAAATTTTTCCCAAACTGCCATCAACTGGGAGTCAAATATTTGAAAATTAGAAAACAATGGTTGAGATATCATTCAAACTATTGCATTCTACTACTTGACACCACAGTTTCACAACTAATTCATAATAAAAAATATATACTATACAAATGAAAAGGACTAAATTATCTTTCATAGAATGAACATTGTTTAAAAGTTTAAAGTGTCTTCTGAGCCTCAAGTCAATCCTTTCAGTGCTACCCATTTAAAATCAAAGCAAGTTACATATTTCTAGCATACAATGACATAACATATATTACTTTTCCTCTGAAATGAACTCAGACTGTCCTGAGTCATGCTTAGGATGACCTTCAACTTTATATTTTTCTGCTCTACATCCAGCTTGCTGTTTATCCTTGTGTGTACAATATAACTGCATTTATGATGAAGGTCAAATTCAAATCTGTTTATGTTAGGCAAGTACACTACTAAAGGTTGAATATCAAGCATAACTGTCCTGGAAATTGCAAGCTGCACAGCATTTCCATTTCCAAGTCTTTCACAATCGAAATGCTCTATAAAACTCCAAAGTCTCACTTTAAAAAGTGGGCTCCTTTAAAAGTATACTTTCTTACCTCAAGGTTGAAGAAGCAACCAACAATGTGAACAGAGCAAAATTAAACCGCAATGGTGTTACTAAATCAACATCTTAATAACAGTGATCCATTTACTATTTTCTGGTAATTTTTAAAAGGTCTGGGTAAATTCTCTAGCTCTGCCCTTGGCTGCATATGTGCAGCTGCTCTTATAGGCTGTGGCTCTCTCCAGTCAATGAAAGCTACTAAACTTGCTTGTCATTCTATGTTATATGCACCTCTCCAAAAGTGGGGTACTTTGCAGTAAGTGGGCTGCACTTTAACCTGCAGAATCATCTGGCATGTTTTCATGAGACTCATCCCTCCTACACAGTGACAAGCCTCAGCTGCTGACCATGATGTCTCGATGCCTTCATAACCAGTGCCACTTGAGTGAATCTAGTTACTAGTGAGTAACAGAGTTATGGCCTCAACATTTTTGGAACACAATTTCTGCATGATAACCCTGAGGAATGACTTTCCAGAGATTTCACATCTGTGATGCTGGTCTTTTGTTTATCACAATGAATTGATTGTTTAGAATTATTACCCATATGAGGTAGGGTTTTCTTCAGTTTAGTGGCTCTTATATTGAAATTTCTGAATCGAAATTTTTTACACTACCTTCAAGGACCAGGGAAATTGTGGACGATCCTGGCTAAAAGGCTGAATGTAAAATACAATGTACTTCTCTTTATTTCTATTCTTACATTCAGTGTGATTGAACAGATATAAGCAGAGAGAGAGAGAGAGAGAGAGAGAGAGAGAGAGAGAGAGAGAGAGAGAGAGAGAGAGGGTCAAACAAGATTTATATGAAGGATCAGCACATTTTGAAAATGTTAGCCAATAGAGGAAATAAATCAGTTGAGAAGACATTTCCCATGATGCATCCAAAACATGGTGAAGAAAAAGTAGAATCAAGAAAGAGACACCTATGAAATCTGATTGCAATAGAGATTTTGCTATTATTAACTAATGTTTCTTAACATGTTTAATAAAAATATTATTCAAAAAAATCTCAGAATTTCCATACAACTCCTCACCAGGCATACAGTATGATCATGAAAAAACAAAATGAAAGAAAACAAAACAAGTCAAAACTATGAATTGTATATGCTATTCTTCTGGAGAGAGGAACATGGTCAAATGCAATGAATCATGCTTATCTTGGAATCACAGTACATCAAGTTCACTGCATTACTAATGGGCCATCTATTGACTCCTCTCCTCAGCCAACCAATAGAATTCTTCTGTAGAAAATTTTCCTCCTGCTTCATGAAATCCAGAATATCAATTGATTGAATATATATTAATAAAACATCAGACTCTAATTTATTATCTTTTGCAACAGTATTTTACTTCCTTAAAACCTTTCATCATATGTGTTCCACATGTATCTTTTTACAAGATTTAGGAAACACCATACATTTTATACAGCATAATAAAACGCATGAGTGAAACCTATATACCTCATATAACTGAGGGTACAAGAAATTGATTCTTTTACTAGTATGTAAGCAAGGAATGTTTTTCAGGGATAATTGCCAAAAGCAATCTACAGCTTCAATGCAATCCTCACCAAAAGTCCAACTCAATTCTTCATACAGTTAGAAAGAGTAATTTGCAAGTTCATTTGGGAAACAAACATTCCAGGATTGTGAGAATTATCCTTAACAGTAAAATAACTTCTTGGTGAAATCACCCTTCCTGACCTCATGCAGTATTGCAGAGTAATAGTGATAAAAACTGTATGTGTTGGTACAGAGACAGGCAGGTATATCAGTGGAATAGAATTGAAGACTCAGAAATGAAGCCACTCACCTATAATCACTTGATCTTTGACGAAGTCGGTAAAACCATCCAGTGGAAAAAAGATAGCATTTTCAACAAATCGTCCTGATTGAGCTGGAGTTACTCATGTAGGAGAATGCAAATTGGACCATTCTTTTTTTTTCTCCCTCTTTTCTTTTTTTCAGAGCTGGGGACCGAACCCAGGGCCTTGCGCTTGCTAGGCAAGCGCTTTACCACTGAGCCAAATCCCCAACAAATTGGACCATTCTTATCACTCTGTACAAAGCTTAAGTCCAAGTGGATTAAGGAACTTCACATAAAACCAGATGCACTCAAACTAATAGAAGAAAAAATGGGAAAGAGCCTCAAACACACGTTCATTGGGGGAATTGTCCTGAACAGAATACTAATGGCTTATGCTCTATGATTATGAATCAACAAATGGGACCTCATAAAATTGCAAAACTTCTGTAAGGCACAGGAAAGTGTCATTAGGAGAAACCTGCAACCAACAGATTGGGAAAAGATTTTTACCAATTGGACATTTGACAGAGTGTTACGTTCTAAAATATACAAAGAAATCAAGAAGCTAGACTCCAGATAGCAAAATAACCCCATTAAAAATGGGGTCCAGAGCTAAATGGGGTCCATTCTCAGCTGAGGATTTTTGAATGGCTGTGAAGCACCTAAAGAAATCTTCAACATACTAAATCATTAGGGAATTACAAATCAAAACCACCCTGAGATTACAACTCACATCTGTCAGAATGGCTAAGATAAAACCTCAGGTGAGAACAGATATTGGCAAAGATGTGGAGAAATATAAATGCTTCTCCATTGTTGGTGGGATTGCAAGCTGGTACAACCACTCTGGAAAGAAGTCTGGATGATTCTCATTAAACTGGATATAGTATTACCAGATGCCCTAGCTTTACCACTCCTGGTCATACACCCAAATACTGCTCCAAAATATAACTGAACCCAAGCTCCACTCTGTTCATAGTAGCCTTATTTACAATAACCAGAAGTTGGAAAGAACCCAGATATCCTCCAACAGAGGAATGGAGATGGAAGATGGAGTAAATACATAAAATATACAAGAAAATCACAGCTAAAACAAAGAAAAATAAAAAGAATAGATTATGTACTCTAGTTAAATATGAATGTTAGCAGATGGGGACAGAGATTTGGGGGTGACTTCAATATACATTCCAACACTAAAGTGATTATACAGACTTGTATAGCCACATTGTAAAAATATCATATACTAGTGTTTAACAAGTATTTTTATGAGGGAAATCTACTGAAGGGTATAGAAATGTAAAGATACCTACCATAGATTTTTACATAACTCTTAATGATAGTCTTAGTTATTATGTTTCTTTTATCTAGGTAGTGATCTGATAATAAATTCCAAAGGTTTTACCAGCTAATTGAAAATATGCTAAGTGAGACAGAGTTGAGTGATAAGTTGCTAATAAGGGTATTAAGAGTCCAAGCTATTTTGGTTCTAAATCTTTAGCATTCCAAATATCAACAATTGTAAGTTCTTACAAGTCACCAAATTTCTCAAACAGTTAGTTGATGTTTTTTTTTCTTTTGTCAAGAGCTTTAATTGAAGTTTCCCCAGTTGACAATATGTCACATTTTGTACATTTAAAAATCTATTGTTGTTGTATGTCCCATGATTCTAGGGCAGCTTTCTGAAAAGGTGATAATATAAGTCAGAATTCAGTGTACAAAGTGTTGGAAAAGCCATTAACTAAGAAAATTCAGGATCATATCAATATTAATTACTCTCCTGATCCAGGTGTGATATCACTCTCATCTGCTGAACTTGAAATTATATTTCTATGCAATGTAGAACAGAATTCTGATACATGAAGGGATAACACTAAAGACCATAGTATGAATGACAGAAGAAACAAGAGCAATTGAGAGAAATAAACATGCTATTGACCCACAGATTTCTTTGCTTGTGCCATCACATATTTTTATCAATATTGAATGTGTTACTACTATGGTACTTACATTTTTTTATATTTATGAAATATTGGAAGTGTAGAGAAAGCAAAATCATTCACTACTGTTTTAAGTCTACTATTTTTCTATTGGATAGTTTATTTCATTACAAAATTTACCAAATATTGTTCTTATATAACAATATTTTGGAACTGTTATTTGTTACTAATTATTTTTATTGGACCCATTATTTTGTCTTAGCTTTAGTATGGAGATGTTAGAGAATTAGTTTGGATCCAGAAGGGAGTGCCCTGAGGGAGCACGTCTGGAGCAAGAGTGAAGTCAAGAGCTGTACAAGCCCTGAAAATTATCAGGAGTAGGAGAGTTCAATGTTTCTGTGAGACTGCATGTCCCAGAGCACATAAACCTTATGCCCCAACCTCCATTACCCTTAAAGTAGTTACTTATACTTGTGGCCAAATTACTACTCAAGCTTCCTCTTTCACTATGAGAATGAAGAAGCACCTAGCATTCTTTGTTCAACTATAGCATTGCTAGCAGTTCAGCCAAAGCTAATGAGGTACATTCACCTTACAAACATCTATCTCCTAAGTTTATCTAACTCTTCTTACCCCAGATAAAGTTATTTCACTGAAAACCATCTTTGGAGAAGGCCACTTATCCTACACTCATGCAGACCAAGTTCCTCTCTAAACAACCTTGCCCCACTAAGTTTCCTTCTTTCCATTCCAGCTTGAAAAACAAGGGAGTCTGGATTCCCCCATGGCAGAAGCCAATCTAGGCCAGTAGATAGTTAAATTATAGAAGAGATAAGATAAAGATAAGTTATAATTTAAATTCTCCTGTTTGGGGATATTGAGACAGAAGGGGTTAATTCTAGTGTCTAGGCAGGAATGTAAGTGCAGAGACAAAAAGACCAACTCACACACAATACTTTCAACCCAAATGTGCCCTATGTATATGAAATGCCGGGACAAAGTTGAAGCAGATATCCAGTGAATGGCCAAACTTGAGATATATCCCATGGGTAAGCACCAGTCCCTGACACTATTAATGACATTCTGCTATGTTTGGAGATACAAACCTAGGATGACACTCCTCTGAGAGGCTCCACACAGCATGACACAGAAACAGATGCAGAGACCAACAGCCAAACATTGCTTGGAGCTCTGGGAATATTATGGAAGGGTTGTAGAAAGGATTGAGGGCAAAAAAGGTCATAGGAAATCCACAGAAACATGAACAGAATCAGCTAAACTATATACTGGGATCTCTAAGAGACTGAACCACCAACAGAACAGCAAACATAGGCTGGACTTAGGCCCTCTGTACATATCTAGAAGATTTGGAACTCATCCCCAGAATGACTAGAGTGAAGGCTGACCCTAAATCTCTTGCTAGTTTGTGGAGCCATTCCTTTGGGTGGGCTTCTTTTCTACCCCCATTGGGAGTCTATGAACCTAACCCTTCATAGACTTGCAATATCATGGTAAGAGATAACCAGTGAGGCCTCTAATCTCTCAGAATATAAGAGGAAGTTGGTTAGGGGAGAAGGGCTGTGTGAAGGGCAGAGCAGAAAAGGATTCAGCAATTTGGATGCAACATGAATAGATAGATAGATGATAGATAGATAGATAGATAGATAGATAGATAGATAGATAGATATGAAAAAATAAGTGAATTTATTGAGAACAAATAATAATGACATGTCATATAGCCCAGTGTTTTAAAAGTGAGAGCTACTCAGTTTCCCAATACCAGTCACTCCAATAAATTCAAAACATACCATTTTTCGCTCCCTATAGCAATAAAAACTAGATGTTTTCTGAAAAGAAAAAAATAAATGTCTTAAAGATAAAAATTATTCAATATCTTCCAGAAATATTGGAATAAACAGACTCTCTCATACAGGTCCTTGTGAAACCACAATCTCCCATCCACAGTGGAACTTCTTTCCATTTTTAGGCGTTTGGCAATATAACTCATGCTTTTCTTCCATGTTAGAGGCACAGTAGATCTCAAAATAATTACTATACTTCAAGTCCCAATTTTATACCCTGATAAAATATTGTAAGAAGTTTTTTCCTGCTGCTGTTAAAATAAAAAAAAAACATAAAATATTTACTTGTATATTTATTTCCCTTTCAGGAGACCTGTGGACCTATGTTACAACCTATGGGTCTTTGAATGTAAAAAGTATGTAATAAGCTGTCAAGTAAGTTAAATGATTTTCAAAAAACTTTAATTAGAACATATAGATTATTTGACGTAAATAAATTAGTATGCATCACAAAATTTTAAGGACATAATCCATATTTGCACGTCTTGAAAATAATCCTGAAAAGTAAACACAAAAATTGCCTTATGTTCATTTAATCATTTAATGAAATATTGTTAGTGGAAATGGGTCCGTGAAATATATTGGCATGTAAAATACCACATGAAGCTCAAGAAGTAGGATGGTCAAAGTATGGATGCTTCAATCCTTCTTAAAAGGGGGAACAAAAATATTTATAGCAGGAGATATGGAGACAAAGTTTGGAGCAGATACTGAAGGAATGGCCACTCGAAGCCTGCCTTACCTGGGGATCCAGCCCATATACATATAGCTACCATAGCCACACAATATTGCTGATGCCAAGAAGTGCATGATGACAGGAGCCTGATATAGCTATCTCCTGTCAGACTCTGTCAGATCATGACAAATTCAGAGGCAAATGCTAACATGCAACCATTGAACTGAGAATGGGGTCCCCATTGGAAGAGTTAAAGAAATGATTGAAGGAGCTGAAGGTGTTTGCAACCCTATAAGAATAGCAACACCAACCAAAAAGGGAGTAATTCACCATCAGAAGAGTACACATGTACAGACCAATGTCTCCAGTTGCCTATGTAGGAAAGGATGACCTTGTTGGGCACCCATGTGTTGAGAAGTCTTTGGTAATGCCACGATTGGACCTCTCAGTACAGGGGAATGTCAGGGCAGGGAGGTGAGAATTGGTGGGTGGTTTGACAGGGAACACCCTCATAGAAGAATGGGCAGTGGGTATGGGTTAGGGGAGTTATGTACAGGAAACCAGGGAAGGTAATAACATTTGAAATGTAAACAACACATATATAAGAAAAATAAATATATAAAATGGAAGTTGAGAACCATTACATTCGTGGTTTTTGTGTTTAAAATCAACTGCTCATTGAATTGTGCCTTCTTTCTGGACTTTTAATTCTAATCCACTGGCAAAAATGTATAACAATTATGTACATATATTCTCTAATATATAAATAAGTATTTGGTACATTATATGTACATATTATTCTGAATGTTTTTCTCAACTTTACTCAAGTTAAGTGTTTTACTCAAGTTGAGTTTTCTAGATTTAGGGAACATCAGTTGAACTGTGTCGATCGATTTGCCTGTATCAAAATCTGTAGGGCATTTTCTTAATTGATGATTGATTTGGGAGAACCCCGCCCACTTTGTGTGGTCCTGAACCTGGTTATGGGTTCCTGGTGTGTATAAAAAACATTCTGAATTACCCACAGGCAGCAAACAGGTAAACAGTGATATGGCTTCTGCTTAAGTCCCTGATTTCATTCCTGCCTTGAGTTAATGTCTTGTCTTCACTCTATGATGGTGTTTGACTTCAGAATTTAAAGATGAAATAGACACTTTTATAACAAAATGCTTCTTTTACTCATGTAGTAAGAATTATTTGTGACAAATGTAGAGTCTAAATATTAGACATATAAGAAATCAAGATTACATAGATTTTTGTGGATACTTTCAGGGGAACAAAGCCTTATACCTGATGAAATGGATCAGACAGTGAAGACCAAGAGTATATGTATTGTGAAATAAAAATTTCCTTGGAAGACAAAGATTACTTCTGTAGGATTTACTGGTCATAGAAACCAAAAAGCATGTAAAAATAATAGGCTACTACAATTCTTTTCTGTTCCTTTTAAAAATATGATGACATTGTTTAAGCTATCACATATTTCATATGCTGGGCACAAAAAATATCAAGCTTAAACTAACCAATTTTTTTTCTGCTAGCTATCTTGAATACTATAGAAAGTACTCTTCAGGTTGGTAGCAAGAGAAAAGATGATAATTTTTAGTTATTACAGGACATTGCAAGCTACAATAATAACATGTGAAGCAAAATGTACCAACGTAGAAATAGTGGTGAGACAGTTTATAGGATAAGCAAGAACTTTCTTTATTAAAGTTGAGGCTATCTTAAAAGGGTGAGGAATCAGTCCTGGAACTGCAAACATAATTAAAACACATGCTGAGGGAAGGTGTAGATCCTAGTATAAAATCATTTGATACTACCCTAAATGGTCAGTTTCACACACATAAAAAGATATTTTTGATTTATCCAGCAGGTTTTGCTGCTCTTAGTGTTTGTTTACACACAATTCATGTTGCATTTAGTGTTGGCCAATACATAAATGAAAAACCACTAAAACATCCAAGTACAGTAAATGTGTACTCATCTGTAGTTCTGTCATGTACCTGGGGCCCTTTAGCATTGATGGATGCTGGATGAGCAAGTGTCCCTTTCATTAGAAAGTTGGCCACTGGTAAAGGTACAACGAAGATATTTTGAATTAAGAGAGATAATATGTTACAAGGTCAGAGTCAGAATTGTATCTGTGTGATAAATATTAATCATAATATTTTGGAAAGAGACAAGGATGTTCATTCTTCACTCCTACTTAGTACATTATTAGGAGCCTTAGTGCAAGAAAATGTGTGAAGGAGAAAATGTGACAAAGATAGGAAAGTCAGAGGTTAATATATGTACATTTGATTATGATGTGATTGTATATATAAAGTGTCCTTAATTTTCAACCAGAAACCTATTGCTACTGATTCATCCCACAAAGGTGACAGGATAAAATTAACACAAAAAATTCAGTAGATTTGAAATACAACAAAACTATTTAAGAAATAATAGAAAAACATGCCATTCACAAAACTTGCAAGCACACACACGCACGCACGTGCACACACACACACACACACACACACACACACACGGACACATACACACATCCAAAATGTAAAACTGATAATTTAAGAAACTACAAACATTAATGTAATTAGAGGATATAATACCTCCATTGTTATGAAATAACAGAGCTATTACTTTACAAATGGCATTCTCCAGAAAGCAATTCACACATCCAATGTAATCTCTAACCAAAGTTATTCATACACAATAAAAATGTAATGGTAATTTCATATGGGAACAAGAAGTTTCACTCTGGCCAAACAACAACAACAAAAACAGCAACAACAACAATGACCACAAAAACAACAAAACCAGAATAAAAAACCCTGAATAATAGAACTGAATGAATTATCAGCATCCCAGATAATCACATTGTGCAATACAGCTGAAGTGAAATATATACACAATATGGCAGAAAAGTTAATACATGAATCAATTGAATAGAAATGAGGATTTACATATAATCCCACAATATTACCTGTTTGTTTAATAAAATTTAAAAAAATCAATAAACCACTCTGATTAATCTGAATAGCTACAGATAGAAGAATGAAATCAGATCTTTATTGACTGATCTCCTATCTAAAGTACAAATGGGTCAAGGACTTTAGTATAAAACCTGATGTCTTGAATCTAAATTAGGAGAAAGTAGATAATAAATTATAACTCACTGACATAAGATAGGACATTTGAACAGGACATTTGATATCATAGGAATATGCTAAAAATTAATATATATCTATAAAATTATAGATATATTTATGAAAATAAAGCCATAAAATATAAGTGGCATGTAAAGCATTTACTTGAAACCTATTGACTAATAAGAAAGATTTGCTTGGAGAGAGGTGTCAATAAGATGAACCAGTTCATTAAAAATATATAAAAATCTCTAGAATGATTTTCACTTTCATATGGGATAATAATATACCCAGATTGACAAAACAGTCCTGAACAATATAGTAACTTTGGCCAAATCTCCATTCCTGGCCTCAAGCTGTACTGCAGTGCCATTAAAAACTACATTTTATTTGTACGTAAAAAGACACATTGATAAATGTATCAGAATCAAAAACCCAGAAATAATCTTCCATACCTATGGACATTTTTCGAGGAGGAAAACCAAAACCATATAAAAAAATCGTCAACAAATGGTACTAGTCTAACTGATGACTACAGGTAGAAGAATGGAAATCGTCCCATATTTATCTCCCTCCATAAAACTCAGGCCCAAATGGATAAAGGATCTCAACATTAAACAAGATAGACTAAAATATGCTTGAATGCACTGATCCAGGACACAGTTTCCTAAAGAGAACAACAATGGCTCAGGCTCTAAGATCAACAATTGATAAATGGGACCTCATGAAACTATAAAATTTCTTTAAGGCCTAGAACACTGTTAATAACACTAAATTAAAGACTACAGATTGGTAAAGAATCTTCACCAATCCTCCATCTGACAAAGGGCTAATATCCCAAATTTATAAAGAACTCAAGAAGTTAAACTCAAACATCCCAATTCATCCAATTAAAATATAGGGAACAGAGTTAAGCAGAGAGTTCTCAACAGAAGAATCTCGAATTGCCTACTACTTATTGTTGAAGGTGGGTGTTATTTAGGTATCCTGAATATCATGGGTGAGTTCTCAGAAGAGGATAAAAGTGTGAAATGTAAAAATAGAAATATATAGCTTTTTTCTTTATCTTTTGAGCCCTAAGCGGAGATGGGTTAAAGAAGTCAATATATAGAGTCACTAAGAAAGACAGATACTATTTAATCACAAAGAAATATTACTGTGGAAAGAAATAAAATAATATGTAAAATAAACAAAGACACACCCATGTGTGTGTGTGTGTGTGTGTGTGTGTGTGTGTGTGTGTGTGTGTGTTTGTGTTCATACAATATGTTATTAGACATGGGGTGTAATCTTAGGTGTGATTTATATAACCAGTGCAATGCCATTGTATATTTTTTACAATTCTTTCTTGGCAGGTAAAGAAAAAAAAACATGATTATATCCATAAAGAGAGAGTAGTGATATACACCTCTTTTATTGGATTCAAGTGGTGCAGGTATGGGGATCATGAGGTCAATGTTATACTCTGTACAATGTACATTCTAGGCTAACTTGTGATATATAATACCCTGTTTGTGTGTGTGAGAGAGAGACCTTGAGAAACGTACCCATGTACACAAACACAAAAAATTCATGCTCATGTGTGGAAGTTTAATTGCTAATTAAAGTAGGCATGTCTCTCTTTCCCCTACGTGGACCCTAAGGATTAAATTCAGATTTTCTGACTTGGCAGCCTGGCCCTTCTACAGCTGATACATCTATTTTGGGCTTAAAAATGATGTTTTTATACATAAATAATTGTTTAATACTTTTAGTTCATGAAATAAATAAAGTTTCCATTCTCTCCCTCAAAATATCCCTGCATCACCCTCCAGTCTCTCCGTTAAATTAATGACGTTTTCCCCATACACAAAGTACTTTATGCATATATGCATATATACATGTATTTATACCCATGTGCATGTCTGTGTATAAAATGTTTGTTCTGTATAGTTTTACATGTATATGTTTCAAGGGTGAACATTTGTCGTTGAATACACCAACTGACGTGTTTATCCCTGGCAAAAACCACCTCTCTCACTCTCAATTTATTACACTTACCTAAAATAATTTGTATAGAGTTGAAGCTTCATGAAGTTCTCTTCATAAGTTTGGTTGTTACAATGGTATCGTCCTTATTAAGTATGTTTGGTTGTCATAAAATATATTTTGACTTTATTCTCCTCCCAAATTTCTAAATCCTCTCCACTGCCTATCCATGTAATTCATGATCTTCTCCCTCCATTCCTTGATTCAAAAGGGAAAAAATAATGTAAATAGATCTGAAATATATAAAATAATATACACTGAAAATATAGTGAGAAAAGGTCAGACATTAATTATTAAACAAAGCTTTCCATGAGAAAAAAATTGATGCATGGACAGTGACTGACGTTATCAAAGGTAAGGTGAGGAGTAGTGGTTCTGTGGCTTCTGTTTGACAAAGGGAGAATGTAACCAGTGCCAACATAACTGAGGTTGATATGTGTAGTTTGATATCATTATAGAGGTGAAGGCAGACACAAGACAAAACAATGCCTACCATTGGATGAGAATGAAGGAAGGGGGGAACAGAGGTTTTAAAAGGAGAAGGAGAAGCAGAAAGGAGGGAGAAGCAACATGAAGGCAGAGGTAAATGATCCTCTTCATCCATCTCTACATAGATACAGTTTGTAATGAATATTTTAAGGGATGCATTTCTATATGTCAATTTATGTTATAAATGTATACCTTTATCAATTTGTTGTGAATTCTTTGTGGATGTATTGTGGATTGAGAATTGAACATATAATTCTGATTATTGAGTTACAGTTTATTGAGTCATGATTTTACCCGGTAACTGGAACCAGAGAGTTCTAGGCTAGTAGAGAGTTGCTAGGAGAGATGTTAACTAGAAATAAATTATGGCTAGTTCCTTATGGGTCTCATGGGTGCCAGAACTCACTCTAGGGACCAGCGTGGCACCTTGCTGGTGGGTTAAGTGGTGGATTGGCTGAGTCTGAGAGTACTTTGGGAGCAGTGTGGAGCCCTTGAGATTAAAGTACCTCACAGTGCCATGTGGTCCTATGTGGGCCGGCCCTAATGCAAATGAAAAGGTTCTGGTTTTCACATTATTTATTGCAACAGGAGTGTACATTAGACAAATTCTTAGAGGTATCTCTCTCCAAGTGCCATGGGATGATGCACTTCTTTGCTACACTGGCAGTCATATATTCCTTATGATGTGTGTGATGACACACAATTACATTTAAAACATCTGTGAATGGAATCACCTTAGGGATAATTCCAGTTTGGATATTTCCTTACACATTATATATAAATGTATTCCTTTGTAATGAATAGGGTCTATCTTGTAAGCATGGTGAAATCCATAAACTTATTGATTGACTACTTTAATATCACCATCCACATTGATAATGCATATAGATAAAGACTGTATGCAAGCTGTGGCAACTGTTGAGTGGCCTTTTGTAGGACAGTAAGACACACAGCTATTCGTGAACTGTATCTAGAAAGAACTTGCTATGCCAGAGATGAGCTGCTCTGAGGAAAAGGCATAGCTATTATTTCAGCCTTTGATGTGGAAGAAATATGCAAAAATGAAGGGTGGGATTTGATTGGCCTATTTTCATTTGTTTGTTTCTTCACCTTTAAACAGTGTCTTACTATGTAGCCGTGTGTGACCTGGTATTATGTGTAGCAATTTAGTTCATGTTTGCTATAATGCAGATAGATCCATCCGATTGTCTCCTTCAAGCCTGGGCATAAAGTTATATGTATCCCCAACACCGCAATTGACAGTTTTAAACCTCTCAGTATATAAGGAAAAGAGAATAAAAATTTAACTTTACTGAAGACCACCTTTTGAGACCAAAATTTGCAACCCATGAAAAGAATCATACAGGAAAGAGGTAGAAATTAAGTTGGAAGTGAAAATATGTTTGTTACTCAGTTTCAACAGTTACTATAGATAAAGAGACAATATGTGTCTCATAATGCAGCTAGAGAAAATATTAATAAACCTGTAGAGGATGCTATAATGATTATAGAATATGATATATCATAATTGCTTAAAGTGACAAAGATCTCTGCTTGATATTTTTCTTTTAGCTCTGTGACAGCAAAGTTTGGCTGGTCTATAACTTGCACTGTAGATGAATGTGACCTTTAAGGAAATAAGATCCATCTGCTTAGGCTATTTGATTAGACTAAAGGTAGGCTTTATCACAATACCCCAATGGAAGGGCTTGTCACTAAAAATAAAAGAATCGCTTAAATCTGGCCTCATGGTCCTTGCGATTGGATATGGGTATTGTGAGTGCTGTAGGAATTATACAAATCTTCCTCTTTGAGACAAAAGCTGTACATGTATAAATGAGTCTCCCCATTGCAAGAATCACTATATCCACTGGGTCATTGCCAAAGATAGTCCCCGGGAGTAACAGATAGCGGAACACCTGAGGAGGAATGGCATTAATAACCCAGAATATAAAAATTGTTATTTCATGCCCCTATGAGATATTTAGGGGAGCAGTCAGTCAATGGAGCATGGGATTTAAATTCATGAAATTCCTAAACAATGAAAAGGCATCAGGGACTTCCCCAGGCAGACAGAATCTCTTTCAGTGTTTATTCCTGCACCAGTGTGTGAGATTTGAGTACTGAATGTGTTGAAGAGTAGCATTGATATTAAAGGATATACTGAGGAAGGGCATTTGTGTAGTCAGTAATGAATTACAAAGTATATTTTTCTGTCAAGGATTAAAGATTGAATTTCTGGGTCTGCACTTCTCTCCACAAGTTCATTTTAACCCCAAAGAAATATCTCTATTCTTCTTGATTATCATAATTTAAGCAAACTTGTCTATAGTAGCAAGTTTTCTCCTATGCCTAACTGATTACAATTTGCATTGACCAAGAAACAGATCATCAGATACATGTCTTATTCAGCCAAACTGAATAAACATTTATTCACTGTTCTTATAGTACAATTATTTCTTCTTTATCATATCTCTATCTTTCATAATGCACAGCAAATTCTGCGTCTATCTCCAAAGTTCAAAAGATTCAGGAAATTACAAACCAACCTGGAATGATCTGTAGGTTTGTTGTTGTTGTTCATGTTTTCTTTTTCTTTGTTTAATCACCAACTACTTCCAGGGCTATTTTTGTCTTGCAAGTACAATTTCATGCTTGCAACAAATGAGATGTCACGGTAATTCTTTTCTATGCCTTGTATCCCTAAGAATTTTACAATGGATTGGACATAATCTGCCGTTAATTCTACCTTTTTTATATGTTTCTGGCAACAAAAATTAAACCATCTCCTTAAACTTTCTATACTCTAACTTCTTAAAGTCACTTGAATCAAATCATGAGTTCCTTATATTCATAAATTTATTTACACAATATTGCTTTATGAAATTTAAACTTCACATTGATCTATAGAAAATTTGTTCGCTGCAGTCTTCAAAGAGGCAATCACAGCAAATTATAGGCAGTAAAGATCTTCGCAGTCCAAGTATACCACACTAGGTATATGAAGAATACAACAGTGATAACCATGAGAAAGCACAGCAGCAGCATGAAGTAATCTAGAGATGAAGCCCTTGGGGTTTGCTTTTCTAAGTTGCATTTGAACAAACCCTGGACTGTATACAGGAAGCTCACTTGCCCATTGCACTTCATCCTGCATGGAGTCCACCATGAACACCTGGGGAAAATGATAGCAACATGCCAAAGTCTGCATTTCTAAGTTAATGGAAGATTTTTAAGCTTCTGTAGCAGATTTTAGATGATCATACATGCCAAATAATGCAGAGCTAATACCAGAATTGGGAAGACAGAGAAAAATCTGTGTGAAAAACAGACTAGCTATCTCTACATACTAAAAATAGATTAGTCAGGGCTACAAAAAAGAAAGCATTACCTGGTGAAAACAGTTCTTTAAAGATTTTGTTTGCCCTATGGTTATGCAATTATATATGCTGGAATGTGCAGTTTTCATTTTTTTTCCTGTACAAGGTAAACTGTGGGCACCTATAACTTGCCTAGCCCTTTGCAATCGCAGCTTTTAGTTTGCTTAATGGAATGACAAGGGCCATGTTATTTTCCTGGAGAATATAAGAGTGATTGAACTGGATTGGCAGATAATAAAGGCAAAGTAGTAGCACAGATTGATTGAATAAGAAATGTTCCTCACAGACTCTAGTATCTGAATACTTGGTTCCTATGTGGTGGATTTTTTGGTGTGGTTTTGGTGATATAGCCTTGCTAGTGGAAGTATATCACAGTCTGTGAAATCTCGAACTCATGGGAATTGGAAAAAATTTCCTGAACAAAACACCAATGGCTTCTGCTCTAAGATCAAGAATCGGCAAATGGGATCTCATAAAACTGCAAAGCTTCTGTAAGGCAAAGGACACTGTGGTTAGGACAAAACGGCAACCAACAGATTGGGAAAAGATCTTTACCAATCCTACAACAGACAGAGGCCTTATATCCAAAATATACAAAGAACTCAAGAAGTTAGACTGCAGGGAGACAAATAACCCTATTAAAAAATGGGGTTCAGAGCTAAACAAAGAATTCACAGCTGAGGAATGCCGAATGGCTGAGAAACACCTAAAGAAATGTTCAACATCTTTAGTCATAAGGGAAATGCAAATCAAAACAACCCTGAGATTTCACCTCACACCAGTGAGAATGGCTAAGATCAAAAACTCAGGTGACAGCAGATGCTGGCAAGGATGTGGAGAAAGAGGAATACTCCTCCATTGTTGGTGGGATTGCAGACTGGTACAACCATTCTGGAAATCAGTCTGAAGGTTCCTCAGAAAATTGGACATTGAACTGCCTGAGGATCCAGCTATGCCTCTCTTGGGCATATACCCAAAAGATGCCACAACATATAAAAAAGACACGTGCTCCACTATGTTCATCGCAGCCTTATTTATAATAGCCAGAAGCTGGAAAGAACCCAGATGCCCTTCACCAGAAGAGTGGATACAGAAAATGTGGTACATCTACACAATGGAATATTACTTAGCTATCAAAAACAATGCCTTTATGAAATTCATAGGCAAATGGTTGGAACTGGAAAATATCATCCTGAGTGATCATAACCAATCACAGAAAGACACACATCGTATGCACTCATTGATAAGTGGCTACTAGCCCAAATGCTTGAATTACCCTAGATGCCTAGAAAACATGAAACTCAAGACGAATGATCAAAATGTGAATGCTTCACTCCTTCTTTAAAAGGGGAACAAGAATACCCTTGGCAGGGAATAGAGAGGCAAAGATTACAACAGAGACTGAAGGAACACCCATTCACCCATACATATACAGCCACCCAATTAGACAAGATGGATGAAGCAAAGAATTGCAGGCAGATGGGAGCTGGATGTAGATCTCTCCTGAGAGACACAGCCAGAATACAGCAAACACAGAGGTGAATGCCAGCAGCAAAGCACTGAACTGAGAACAGGACCCCCGTTTAAGGAATCAGAGGAAGAACTGGAAGAGCTTGAAGGGGCTCGAGACCCCATATGAACAACAATGCCAAGCAACAAGAGCTTCCAGGGACTAAGCCACTACCTAAAGACTATACATGGACTGACCCTGGACTCTGACCTCATAGGTAGCATTGAATATCCTAGTAAGATCACCAGTGTAAGGGGAAGCCCTGGGTCCTGCTAAAACTGAACCCCCAGTGTACGTGATTGATGGGGGGAGGGCGGCAATGGGGGGAGGATGGGGAGGGGAGCACCCATAAAGAAGGGGAGGGGAAAGGGTTAGGGGGATGTTGGCCCGGAAACCGGGAAAGGGAATAACACTCGAAATATAAATAAGAAATCCTCAAATTAATAAAAAAAAAAAAGAAAGAAATTTTGGGCTGTCTCTCTTTCTTCTCACTATTCATCATCTATATGTGCTCCTCTGCCTGATTGTATTTAGAGATTTGATCTTTGGGCATTCTATCTCAGTAAATTGAAGTTTGTCAACATAAAGACATAATAAATGTCTAGAAAAGATAAATGCTAACAATGCTTCAAAAGTATCAAGTCATTATACCATATATTTTCAGAGGGTTCCAACAAATATGTATAACTTGTACATGAAAATAAGATCTCCTCCCCTCCTTTCTCCTTATATGTAGGAGAAAAGAGACTTATGAAGGGGTTTCTGCCTGTGCCTGGAGCTAACCCAGTGCCATAGCTCTCTATACCCAGATCCCTTGGTGGTAGAGCAGTAATCTCAGAAGTTTAGACAATCCTGATCACAGGGGAGACCACCATTTCTTTTCATATTCCTGGACAAAGAGGAACATGGGTGGATCCTTCTGGACACAGGAATCAAGGAGCATTCTGGGACAGTATATTTCTGGGATTGCCCTGCACCCAGAGTTGAAATTTGGTCTCTAGGAATGCTGATAAACTGAGAGGAGAGGAAACACCCCTACTTCAGCCCAAAGGGAACTGCCTGGAGCCCTTCATACACAGGAACCTAGGAGATGGAGAATCCATGATTTTGTATGACAAAACCAAATTTACACAATATCTTTCCACAAATCTAGCTCTACAAAGGATAATACATGAAAAACTCCAGCACAAGGAGGGAAACAAGGAAAAACAAGAAAGTGATTTTCTTGCAACAAACATAAAAAAAGAGAGCCACACAATCATAAGTCCATCTCAAAGAACAAAAAAAATAAAGGAAACAACAGTCATCAACATTCACTGTTTGTAATATTTCTTACCATCACTGGACTCAATTTCCCAATGATAAAACATAGACTAAAAGAGTGGACATATGAAGAGGACCCAGCATTTTGCTGCATATAGGAAACATACCTCAGTGACAATAACAGGAACTACCATAGAGTAAAAGATTGAAATTTTTTTTCAAATCAAATTGTCCCAAGAAACAATCAGCAGTAGTCATTTCAATCTCAAGTAAAATCGACTTTCAACCGAAAGTTAACAAAATAGATAAAGAAGTATACTTAATATTTGTCAAAGGAAAAGTCCACCAAAACTCTTAATCCTAAATATTAATCTAAATACAAGGGCACCTAAATTTATAAAAGAAACCTTAATAAAGTTCAAAGCACACACTGTGTCTCACACAATAATAGCGGGAAACTTCAACACCACACTCTCATCAATGGACAGATCATGGAAACTGAAAGTAAAAAGAAGCACAATAAAAATGACATGTTATGAAACAAATGGAACTAACAGATATCTATGGAATGTTTCATCCTATAAACAAAAGAATATACCTTCTCAGCACCTCATGCTACCTTCTCCGAAACTGACCATATAATTGTACACAAAACAGGCATCAATAAAGGGATCAATACGATTGAAATAATCTCATGTATCCTTTCATATCACCATGGACTAAGGCTGGTCTTTAATAACAACAAGAACAACAGAAAGCACACATACACATGGCAGCTGAAGAATGTTCTACTCAATGATACCTTGGTCAAGGAAGAAATAAAGACAGAATTTAAACACTTCTTAGAATTTAATGTAAATGAAGGCACAACATACCCAAACTTATGAAACACAATGAAAGCAGTGCTAAAAGGGAAACTCATTGCTCTGAGTACCTCCATAAACAAATTAGAGGGAGCACACACTAGCAGCTTGTCTCACATCTAAAAAGTTAGAACAAAAGAAGCAATTACACCCAAGTGTAGCAGATTACCAGAAACAAACTCAGGGCTGAAGTCAAAGAGGTAGAAACAAAAGAACTATAGAAAGAATGAACAAAACTGTGAGCTAGTTCTTTCAGAAATTCAGCAAGGTAGGTAAATGATTAGCCAAACTAACTAGAGGGCACATTGAGAGTATCCAAATTAACAAAATCAGAAATGAAAAGGGAGACATAAAAACAAAAAGTGATATATATATATATATATATATATATATATATCACTTTCTACTACAAAAAGGTATATTCAACATGAATTGAAAATCTGGAGGATATGGACAATTTTCTAGACATATATGAGGTATCAAAGTAAAATCAGGACCAAATAAACCATTGAAACTGTCCCATAACTCCTAAAGAAATACAAGCAGTTATTAAAAGTCTCCCAACTAAAAAAAGTCCAGGACCAGGTGGGTGTAGTGCAGAATTCTATCAGAGCTTCATAGACAACATAATACCTACTGTCTAAACTAGTCCACAAAAGAGAAACAGAAGGAATGTTGCCCTATTCCTTCTATGAAGCCACTATTACACAATTACACAATTACAACAAAAGGAGGTCAAATGGATACATATTGGAAAGGATGAATCAAAATATCACAATTTTCTGATGCTATGATAGTATACTTAAGTGACCCAAAAGTTCCACAAGAGAACAAGAAACCCTGATATCCAACTTCAGCAAAGTGGCTGGAATAAAATTAACTCAAACAAATCAGTAGCCTTCCTTTACTCAAAGAATAAATGGACTGAGAAAGAAATTAGGGATATGGCACATTTTACATTTTCAGAAATAATATAAAATACCTTGGTGTGACTCTAACCAAGCAAGTGAAAGACCTTTATGGGAAGAACTTCCAGATTATGAAGAAAGAAATCAATGAAGATCCCAGAAGATGGAAAGATCTCACATGCACTTGGATTGGCAGGAATATTATTGTAAAAATGGCCATCTTGCCAAAAGCAATGTGTAGATTCAATGCAATCCCAAGAAGTTTCCAAATGAATTCTTCGAAGAGTTAGAAAGAGCAATTTGCAAATTCATTTGGAAAAATAAAAATCCCAGCATAGCAAAAACTATCCTCAAACATAAAAAAAAACAAAAAAAGAACAAAAAAAAACAAACAAACAAACAAAAAACAAAAAACAAAAAACAAAAAAAGAACAAACAAAAAACTTCTGGGGGAATCACCATCCCTGATCTCAAGATGTTTTAAAGACCAATAGTGACAAAAATCTGTATGGAATTGGTACAGAGACAGGCAAATAGATCAATGGAATAGAATTGAAGACCCAGAAATGTACCAACACACCTATGGTTACTTGATCTTTGATGAAGGAACTAAAAACATCCAGTGGAAAAGGATAGCATTTTTAACAAATGATGGTAGATAGAAGAAATGGCCATTCAGAGCCTGCCCTACCTGGTGATCCAGCCCATATACAAAACAAAATCCAGACAAAACTGCTTATTCTAAGAAGTGCATGCTGACAAGAGCCTGATATAGCTGTCTTGTAAGAGTCTCTGCCACAGCATGACAAATTTAGAGGCGAATGCTCACATTGAACTGAGAACTGGTTCCCCATTGGAGGAGTTAGAGAAAGGATGAAGGAGCTGAAGGGATTTGCCACTGCATAAGAACAACAATACCAACCAACCAGAGCTCCTAGGGAGTAAACCACCATTCAAAGAGTACACATGGATTGACCCATTGCTCCAGCTTTATCATTAGCAGAGAAGGGCCAGGTTATGCACTAATGGGAGGAAAAGTGCTTGGAACCACATAGGCTGGACACCCCATTGCAGGGAATGTCTGATGGGGAGACAGTAAGGGGTGAGTGGATGGGAGGGGGAACACCTACATAGAAGAAGGAGGGATAATGTAGGGGACTTATGGATAGGAAATCCACAAAAGCAGATATCATTTAAAATGTAATTCAAAAACATCCAATAAAAATGTTAAAAAAAAAGAGAAAATGAGGTACATTTACACAATGGAATACTACTCAGTTATTAAAAAATATTGACTTCATGAAATTTGCAGGCAAATAGGTGGAACTAGAAAACATCATTCTGAGTGAGGTAATTCAGACACAAAAAACACATACAATATGTACTTACTGACAAGTGGAGTTTAACACAAAAGTTCAGAAAGCCCTCAAGTGCTTTTATCCCCTCACATCCAGCAAGGCAAGGCAGAACCTAATTTAAATTCCCTTAGAAATATTGTTCTTATGCAACATTTGTATACCAATATAAATGTTCTTTTTTTTTCTGTCTGTCCTTACTCCCACACATGAGTAATCAGCTCTTTGATCTGTTAATATTTACGCTGTAGGAGAACTGAACTGTGGCAGGATAGAATGAAAGCTCAAGGGGAGGGGCACTGTAGCCTACACAGCACAAGACAGGACAAAAGAAGACAGGTCCTGATGCGATCTGATTTTCTACAGCCAAAGACTTGAGATGGATAGCACAATGTTCTAATCCGGACAAATTTGCAACACTCAATGTGTAAAAATCATGTCTATCTATGAAACAAATTATGGGACTATGAGGGAGCTGAACTTGTTTGCTGCACTGCCTTTGCTGATCATTCCTAAGGTGTATGTGAAAGGCATCTTTGGTTGCCTCTTCTCTCAGCAGGATCTGGTGTGCTGACATAACTAACACACTCCCAACCCCCAGTCTGTGCTAGTGAGCTAGAATAGCCCTACAATCACGCATGTGTGCATGGTTGCTAGGTTACAGAGATTCAAAATCTTTTCTAAAGCTAATGACATGAGGCAGGCAGCCATGAGCTTTAAGCTGTCATATTGTTAGTATGAAAGAGAAGGGTCTTTGTAAACTCCTGTATAAATTGTCCAGGGATGAATTCAAGGTGCTTACTGGGCAATGGTGACTTCATAATATTGATTTGTATTTGCTTTCAGATCCCTACACAAAGGAAAGAAAGGGACCTTAGAAAAATGTGACTCAAATTAGAGAATGTACAAAAGTACTAGATGCTTGTAATATCAGAAGAAATCATGTAGAAATAAAAGATGATGCCTTAAATATGTTCTTCATTAATCAGTTTTACTTGATCAGGTGTATTTTTAAAATTTCCTAAGTGCTCATGTAAATGAAACTCTTACCATGAAAATAATATTCGTTGTTTAATGAAAGCATTGGCTTATCATTCAGTGATGAACTTAACCTTTATGTTTAAAAATGTTGCTAGGTGATCTTTGTATATTTGATTGTTTGCTTGTTTGTTTTTTTATCAAGGTCTTACTGGTTAGAATTTGCTGGACTGGGAACTCACTTCGTGGACTGGGCTGGCTTTGAACTCAGATATTGACTAGCTTCTGGTTCATAAGTGCAAGAAAAAATGTCATGTGACACCATTTTTTAGCTAGATTTTATTATATTTGGTCATGTGTGTATATTTCTCTGTCTGTCTCCATCTTTTTCTCTATCACTCAGTCTCTGTCTGTCTGTTCTCTGTCTCTGTCTCTGTCTTGGTCTCAGTTTTCTTCTCTCTCTCTTTCTCTCTCTCTCTCTCTCTCTCTCTCTCTCTCTCTCTCTCTCTCTCTCTCTCTCTCTCTCTCTCTCTGTATGTGTACAGGTGTGCAGAGGTACATAGGTGCCAAATGCTGTATATGTCTCCAGATCAACAGTTGCATGTAGTTTTGCAATTCCTGACATGAGTTCTGGGAAATCCTTTTGCGGTACTTGCTTTTAAAAGCAGAAACATCACTCAGGATCTTCTATGCAACTTTAATCATTGGCTATTTAGATGTCTGCTAAATATATAAATGAAAGAACAAACAAAAATATAAAGTAGCTGCTGATTTAAATGTTCATACTTCAATTATTTTCCAATGAATGTAAATATATTGATTCAATAATAGCCTTTACATGCATACATGGGATAGGGAAATAAATGCAGAATTACTAAATGTGCTTTGAATTTGGACAATGTGCACTGTGCACTATAAAATCATGGAAGGAAAACTTTTGCAAAAATAAAAGGATAGTTTTTAATGCATGTGGAAGTACTCAGCTTCCTATTCCATGGCAGAACTTTCAGAAGCTATCATTGTGTCTAAATTTGCTTCAATGTAGGACTGAGGAGATAAGTATGGTAATGTATCAACACATGGCATACTGAGAAATGGTGGTAATCACCGTTAAACAGGCAGTGCTATGACAGATCATTCCCTCAGAATCTTCTTCCATTGCTGGCAAAGTTTAAAGCTTGATGAAAACATACTTCTGAAATCATTTGAAAGCTACCTTTCAAATAATGATTCCTATGAAGAAAAAGCCAGTGAAATCACAATTCTATGTGTTGTATTTGACAGAATTGTCCCAAGATGCCTGGCAGCAAGTACTCAATTAGACATACTGATTTATTATTATTATTACATCATCTGTTGTATCATCAACCTCAATGCTCACAAAAGGCACTTTTGTTTTCCTTATTACATTTAAACCTTTCATCTTTTCCATTTAAACTATTTTTGCTTCTTTATTTCAGAGTATTTTCTCTACGGATTTTGCACTTTGGGGTCTGTCCTGGTCAGGGTTACATTTTATTGCATATTTATTGAGTATTTTATGTATTTACATTTCAAATGTTATCCACTTTCCAGGTTCCCCTCTCTCCCATCCCTCCTACCCCTGCTTTTATGAGGATGCTGCCGCTCCCACCATCCCATTTTTCCTCAGCACACTTGCATTCCTGTAGAGTGGAGAAAAGAGCCTTCACAGGACCAAGGGCTTTTCTTATTGTTTCCAGACAATGCCGTCCTATGCTACATATGCAGCTGGAGCAGTGAGTTCCCCCATGTATACTCTTTGGTTGGTGGTTTAGTACCTGGGAGCACTGGGTGGTCCTGTGGGTTGATATTGTAGTTCTTCCTATGGGGTTGCACACCCCTTCAGCTCCTTCAGTCCTTTCTCCGATTTCTTCTTTGAGGCCCTAGTGCTCAGTCTGATGGTAAGCAGTAAGCATCTTAATCTGTATTAGTAAGGTTCTGACAAAGCCTCTCAGGAAACATCCATATCAGGCTCCCCTCAGCAAACATTTCTTGGATCAGCAATAGTGACTGGATTTGGTGGCTGCATATGTGACAGATCCCCAGGTGCATCTGTCTCTGGCTGGCCTTTCCTTCAGTCTCTGCTTCACTATTTGTCCCTGTATTTCCTCCTTTGAGTTTTTTGTTCTCCCTTCTAAGAAGTACTAAACAACCACATTTGGTCTTCCTTCTTCTTGAGGTTAATATGGTCTGTGAATTGTATCTTGAATATTCCAAACTTTTGGGCTAATATCCACTTATCATGTCAGCCCTTTTGTGATTGGGTTCCCTCACTCTGGATGATATTTTCTAGTTCCATCCATTTGGATAAGAATTTCATGAAGTCATTGTTTGCTTTATTATTTTTATAGATAATGTTTTCATCAATAGCTCTTTCTGGGCAGGATGACACTGTGTAGAATAGATTGGACAGTGGTTTTTTTTTTTTTTTTCTTAAGCTGCACCTAGCAGGTTAACGTTAATGGTTTTTATATCTTGGCTGCCCTGTCTTCCATATTTTATAAAATAAAGACAGAAGTCAAGATGATATAGGTTAAGCTAAACAAAAGAAAAGAATCCCAAATGTGCAGCTCTCTATATCCTGTGTATCAAAGTGGGGTTAAGACACTGTAAATACCTAAAAAATCCCTGTGTTTTAAAATAAATTACATTTTAATCTATAATTAATTACTAATTGTGGATATATTGGTAAAATCATCAGTCTTTGGGCTTTGGTTTGTAGCATTATTGCTTGAAATCCAGAAAGCCTATTTATTAGGGAAGAGGCCAGTAGTAAGGATACTCAGACTGATCCTATCCACAAGGACAGGTCCTCCTAGTTCAATTAAATTAATTATTTTAACCCTGCTCAAGGATGACTTCCTTCTCAGGTGATTCTAGATCACATCAAGTTGAAAGAGACAACAACCATTTCAATAGTATCTAAGAATAAAAAGTTCTATGATATGAGTACAGTACTATTTGCTATGATGTTCTATGGATTAAATCATGCTATTGTAATCTGAGATCTTCTTCTAATTTTTGCATTGATAATGTTATCTGAGAAACTTGTATTAATTTCTGTGTACAGCTTACCATGTCCGTATCATAAAGAACACTGATACAGCATCAATTCAATGGATAATTAACATGCGCAGTTAGAAGAGTTGTATCATCGTGGAATTAATATATCTTAAAATCAACCCAAAGGATACAGGCTACACCATCTGGGAATATAAAGGATTGTGTACATATGTATTTTTTTGGTCTTTTTTCATGACAGAAGTTTAATTTGTATAGTTTCAGCTTTCCTAAAACCACTCCTTTCTATAACACAGAACTCTAATTTACATGTGTTAATAAATTTACTCATATTCTCTAGCTTTTCACTGTCTCTGATTATTGGTGTCCTTCTTTTCCTCTCCTACTCCTTCTTTCTTGTCTTCTTCTTTTTCTCCTCCTCCTCCTCCTCCTCCTCCATCATCTACATAATTTCTTCTTTTGTTTATACCTTGTTTTTATTATGGAAATTGTGAGAGCCTCATCCTATAGGGCTGGCTGGCCTCAGTCTTTTAGTAATCCTTTGCTTCTATCTCTTGAATGATATAATTAAAAATGTGAGTCATTATACCTTGAATGCTATTTATTTCATTTTAAATATGCATCTGCCTTTGGTTATTAATGGCATTTGCAGTTAAAATTTTTGTGAAAGATCAGTCATTTTTACATATGACTTTAAATCTAACACTGGATAGGCATAGGCAGAGTTTGAATTGACTTTATTTGCAGAGTTACATTTGACATCCTTTATTAACAACAACAAAAATGTACCAATAAAATTAGAATTGTAGCAGCAAAAATGTATTTCTGATTTTAATCTTGAGTGGCAAGCAAAGGTTTCCTGAAGTAAAGCTTTAGCCCAGAGAGGAAACAGGGAGAACTATTTGAAATATCATGAGATATATTTTTTTTGGTTTCTTTCTTTTCTTTGTTTAATTAGAAATATCTTGTTACTTACATTTCAAATGTTATTCCCTTTCTCTGTTTCCTGTCTATAAGGCTCCATCCCCTCCTCCTCCTCCATATGGGTATTCCCCCCATCCATCCCCTTTAATGCCTTCCCCATATTTCCCTGAACTGGGAGTCCAACCTTGGGAGGACCAAGGCCATCCCCTTCCACTGGTCCCTAACAAGGCTATTCTCTGCTACATATAGAAAGCTATTCCTAAGATATCTTTTGTCTAGCGAAGCAGTATCTCCTAATCATTCCCAAATGGCCATGAACTAGGAATCAAGTACTTGAAATTGGAGACATCTCATTTAAACCACTCACAACCAAACCATAATAAAAATGTATAATGTACAATTTTAAAACTACATTATCTATCATAGAATAAATTTTGTTTAAAAGTTAGAAATGTCTTCTGAGACTCAGGTCAGTACTTTTAATGTGATTCCTGTAAAATCAAACGCAAGTTACATATATCGAGTGAAAAATTGCAGAGAGCACATATTACCTTTCCTCTGAAAGGAACACAGGCTGTCGAGAGAAGTGCTTTGGATGACCTTGAGCTTGGTATTTTTATGCCTCTATGTCCACTGTGCTGTTGTTCCTTGTGTGTGCAATTTAACCTGCAATTGTGATGAATATCAAACATAAAGCTGTTTATGTTAGGGAAGTACTTTACCAAAGGTTGGTGATCAATTTTATCTCTTCTAGGACTTGCAAAACCCCAGAACCTTGCTTTTTAAAACACTTAAAAAATACAGTATCTTAAAAAGCCAATATCAACAGGACCCTCCTTGGGGGAATTACATAAAATGTAATTTTTTAATAAAAAACAAAACATCACAAAACAAATACAACAAAAGCAACAACAAAACAGAGAGTTGGTTAAGCTTTCCAACAGGTTGATGATTTTGATAAATAGTTATTTAAGAGAAGTGGTTGAATTAAAGAGGAAAATTTTTGTTCTATGTGCAAAAGAAACCCAAGGCTGAATGGGCCTGTCTCATGCTGACTCTGAGCACTACCTGCATTCAGTAGCTAAGCACTACCTGCTGGCAAAGCTGCTTCTGATCATTCAAAAGAGACCCCAAGCCCCACCATACCCCTGTACAGAATTAGTTGCACAGCCCTAATGAAAAATAGCATTTTCCTGTGTCAAATCAGAAGTGGTAATGACCATCACTGAAGAAGGTATCCATAATTACTGTTGCCAGAAGTACTGTTCTCTCCATGGTGGCTGAGGAAAGTAAATGTGGCAACTCTCACAGTCTAATAAATGGTCTAATCAATCAATTACTCTTTTAAATTTGCATGCTGTATGTGCTGATGCCAAATATTTCTCTCCATCCATTTTTAAGTCAGACAACGTATCAGGATTCTCCTTGATGTTTAAAAACTGTGTTAATTTGTGCATAATGTGATGTACCAGTGAACAGGGTTCTGTATTATTTTTTCTATGACTCAGAAGGAGAACATTTCTTAGATGGGCCCTGCAAAAATCAGGGATAGGATCTAGCTTAGAGAAAATTGATTAAATACTTTAAAAACAGCAGTCATTTCATAGGCTCTATTCCTCTGCATTCTACTGAAAACTTTTCGTAGGGGTTTCCATTAATCTTCTTGTTTATCAAAAGCTACATGGCACTGTCAGCATAGAGGTAATCACTACTTCAAGCATCACTTTGCTTGTGCTTTAAAAGGAAAGAAAGAAATAAGTGTCTGAGATCTAGAAGGACTAAAAAGAGTTACTGCCCTGAGAATACATTTTCTTAATGGCAATTTACTTCGTTGTTTCTTTGATTTCCCTATCACATTTTCTTTTAATTTTTTCTATCAAAAAATCTGCCTATGAAGCTTGTATTCATCAACTTGCTGGCCTATCTTGATATGATTAAAGAACAAAATTGAAAGAACACACACACACACACACACACACACACACAAACACAGAGGAGAATGGCTCAATATTCAATATCTTCCTCTGAAGTATGTATGTCTCAAACATTTGTGTGCCTTACTTGCTATGGTTTCTCTCTGAATACTAAATACATTATGCTGTGTATATTGAATTTCCATGGATTTTTCCTACTTATTCTTTTCATATTCAAATATAAATTTGTTCATCTAGTGACACAAAATTGATCATTTACATATTTGGTTCATTGGTTTCAGGCAGAGCTCATAGTTCTATCTCTCCATCTGTATCCTGTTAACAGAATACCTCCTTCCAGGAAGCTATGATGAGGGTCTTAAAGCCCACATCATCAGTGGCACATCTACTCTAAACAAGACCAAACCTTCTCCTACTGCTACAACTGGGCCAGAGAGTATAAAAACCATCACATTTCACTCCCTGGTCCCGTAGACATATTCAAACTTTTGATTCTCTGTGGGCAATACCTAAATATAGCATAAAGCAAAATACATTTAGACCAAATTTAAAATTTCCCTACTTTATATCAGTCTCAATAACGTTAAAAGTATAAAGTTCAAGGTCTCTCCTGACATTCATTCAATTACTTACCTATAATTCCCAAAGCAAGAGAGGCAACCAGCTGGACAACCTTCAAATTCATAATCTTCATGTCTAATGTCAAAGTGGTCTTCAGACCTTCAAATCCTTTTCTATCTTTGTTGTCTGAAACACATTTCTTTCTCCTGGGTTGATTCTATACCCAGTAGTTCATGAGCTATTTTATGGCTCTGGTATCTCAATTATCTTGGGGTGTCCAAGGCAGCTTAAATGTTACAGAATTTGTTACAATATATTGAATCCACACACAATCTTCTAGGCTTCTCCAAAGGGCTGGCCTCACTTCTGTAGGTCTGCACACTATAGCACGCTAAGCTCAGATTGATCCACTACACTGTAGAAGATGTTCTTCATGATCAGCCCATGGTACTGTTACCTCCAAAATTCAAGGGTTTTCACCAACAGCCTCTCATATCTTCTCTTCGAGGTGCTAAGCCTCAAATCTTTTGAAACTTCAGTTCCAGGCTGTCAACTACAACTAAAGCTACACCTTCACCAATGGCCTTTTTTGGTCTCTTATGGTGCAAAGCTTCAGCTGTTCTCCATGACCCCTTCATACGTTCAAAACCAGTACCACCCGGGTGACTCTTTCATATTACCAAGTACAGCTGCAGCACTACATACATCTTTGGCTATCTCTGGAATACAGTTTCTTTGTGCCCTCAGAAAACACTTCCCAAGAGATTTCCCCTCAGCAATGCTGGACTATTCTTAATCACTGCTAATGTGTTATCCCCAGCTAACCAGGATCAGTTGTCCCACTATTCCTTTCTATTTTTCACTCTAAAGCCAGAGCCACATTGCTGAAGTTGCAATGTCCTGCTGCTTTAGTGGGCTGGAACATGACCTTCCTTATTCTATTACGAACTTTCAGTTTTCCCTACTCCTTCTCTGAAGATAAGATCACATTGTTGAAGGTTTCACATATTTCATATTCCACACATTGAGAAACAACTAAACATGAACTAATTAGAAAATTCTTTCTGTTAGCTACCTTTAATACTACATGAAAGTACTATTCAGGTTATCAGCAACATCAGAGACAAATGATTTTTTTACCTCATAATGGACATTGCAGTCTATAATAATGACATAAGAGGTAAAATGTGCCAAAAGTACAGTACCAGTTAAACTGTCTATAGGACTAAGCAACCGCTTTCTTTATTGCAAATGAGGCTTTCTTCAAACGTTAAAAAATCAGGAATGTCACTGCAAACATTGTTAAACAAATATCAAGAGAAGATGTAGATCCTAGCATAAAATTATTTGATGGTATTCTAAATGGTCATTTTCACACAGAAAAAAAATATGTATTTCTGATTATATCCAGCAATAAGTTCTGTTCTCAGGGTTTGCTTAGACATGATTCTTGTATTCAGTGTCAGTCAATAATAAATGAAAAACCGTTAAAATTACAAGTACAGTAAATGTGTACTCACCTATAGTTCAGTCGTAGGGCATTAACATTGATAGTTGCTGGGTGAGCAGGTGTCATTATTTTGGAAATGTGACCACTGGTAAGGATATAGAGAACATATTTTGAGTTAAGACAGGTAATATATAACAAGAGCCAAAATTGTAGTAATTGGAGATATGTATTAATGATAACACTTTGGAACAAGACAAGGATGTTCACTTTCCCCATTACTTATTTTATTATTAGGAGTCTTATTGCAAGAAAAATGGTGAAGAAAATGTGATATAGATGGGAAAGTCAGGTGTCAAGATATCTTCATTTGAATATTTGTTTCTATGTATAAAGTTTTCTTAATTTTCAACTAGAAACGTTGCTACTGATACACCCAGCAAAGTTGACAGTATAACAAGTTAACACAGAAAATTCGATAGACTTCATATACCACAAAAATACTACTTAAAATATCATAGAAACAATGCCATTACCAACACACACACACACACACACACACACACACACACACACAGAGAGAGAGAGAGAGAGAGAGAGAGAGAGAGAGAGAGAGAGAGAGAGAGAACTAAAATGCAAAAGACTACATGGACAATATAAGAAACTAGAAAAGTTAATCGAATAAGAAATTACAATCTAAAGTGCCTCCATGGTTATGACATGACAGAGCTATTATTTTTCAAATGACTATTCTTCCAAAATTAATTCATATATTCAATATAATCTTGAAGAAAGTTTTTCATACAAAATTAAAAATATAGTTGTAATTTTATATGGGTATAAGTAGTTTCATCTTCCAAAAAATTAAATAAATATTAAACAACACCAGAAATTTAAACCTAAAACCAAACAAATAAAAAACAATCAAAAACAGAATGAAAATAAAAATTTGTGAATAATAGAACAAGAGAAATTATCGACAGCCTAGATTTGACATGGTACAGTACTGCTGAAGTGTCAAAATCTACACAATATAACATAATAACTTATTATGTTGATCAATTGAATAGCAATGACGACTCATATATAATCCTACACTGACACAGTCATCTGTTCATTGAACAAAATTTAAAAAAAAGTTATAAATGGTTCTGACTAATCTGCATATGTAGATAAATAATGAAATTAGAATTTTATTGATAACACTCTAAACTCAACTGCAAATGGTTCAAGGACTGTAACATAAGGCCTGATGCCCTGACAAAAAACTATAAAACCTGGTTACATACACCATGTCCTCCAAGTTTTAGCTCTGGTTGGAAATTACTGACCATATAAAGGAAAACATCCTATACAGGGAGAAATGTCAAAATAAATTACTGACAATTTTTTCACAATATTGTGGGGATATCTAAATTTCTCTCCTTGGCCATTAGCTGTGCTATTATTTGGAGAAAACAGGGACATAGATTATAGTAAATAAAGATATTGAGTTGTCAGTCCAAGTTATATAGACTGGGACTTTTTTTCCATAGGCTCCATAATCACCCTGATTTCTAAGTCTGTCCACTGCTTAAATCATAGCCTGGCATTTCTTCTTCTCTAGAGCACCTGGTTTATGAATTTCAGTGAATTTCCAGATATTGCTCTAAGAATTTTGACCTCTAATTTCAATTTTTGTTAGACTGACATTGAGAGTCAGAGAAAATATATCAAATTTGACAAAACTCACATTTGAATTTAGAGGTACTAAAACACATTTTCATTCATAATGATAAAAAGTAGATATAGGTGGAAAGTTAAGCTTTTATTTACAAAAAGAACCTTAAATTATTGGAGGAAGAGTGTTACTCACCGGTAGATTAATTGCCAAGCTTGTGCAAAGTCTTGCAGTTTGAACCATGGAAGCATAGAAACAAAAAAAGAAAAAAGAAAAAATGAAACATACAAATAAACATATGATTACTATGATTTTCATTCTTTTAAATTAGTGTTTTTATAAAATTATATCATTTATTTTCATTCCGAAGGTTGCCCTTCTTCCCATTCCCCCTGCCTGATTTCTTCACCCCACAATCCCCTCACCACCTCTGAGATGGTGCTCCCCCCTTAACCCTACATCACCAGCATCCTCTTCCTTTTGGCATCAAAGTTCAACGGGATTTAGCACATCATTTCCCAAGAAGTACATACAAGGCAGATCTCTGAGACTCATGTCCGTGAGACCACAAATGAGCCCATGAGGGCGCCTTGTTTTTTGGCTTAGTCTCTGGGAACTCTGGGGAGTCTGGGTGAGTTGACACTACTTTTCTTCCTATGAGGTTCTCTTTAAATAAAATTCAACTCAGCATTATAATGTTTCATGATATTTGTACTTTTTCATATTTAACAAAATAATTTTTAGTTAAAAGGCAACATACAAATAAACATATGTTCTAAATATGATATTCATTCTTTTAAATTAGTGTTTAATTATCACCCACCAGCTTCTACAACTGAGTATGTGTTTCTTTTTTTTTTCTTTTATTGGATATCGTTTTTATTACATTTTAAATGTTATCCTCTTAATCCATCCCTGCTTCTATGAGGGTGCTCCCTCACCCACCCATCCACTCCCTCCCAACTCCCAACCCAGACTTTCCCCTACACTGGGGCATCTAAGACTGAGTGCCTCTTTTCCCATTGATTCCCTACAAGTCCTTCTGAGTATGTTTCTTATCCCTAAACCATTTTCTATAGCCAAAGACTCCATAGTACTTATCAATTTTCCATGCACTATTCTTTTACTTATTTTCCAGCCATAAATATACTCCCAATAAATTATGAAGTACTCAGATAAAACTTTTACATCAAATTAAAAAATATTTTGTGATTATTTGTAAACTGTAAACCCATTAAATTTTAAACAAACACCATTTACCTAGGGCTACTTCCCATGTGCTGCCACCAAGCCGACACTATCACTGATGCCAATAAGTGCTTGCTGACAAGAGCCTGATATAGCTGTCTCAGGAGAGCCTCTGCCAGAGTTTGACCAATACCGATGCGGACGCTTTCAGCCAACAGTTGGACTGAGCACTGGGACCCAATGGAGGATTTAGGGGAAGGACTGAAGGATCTGAAGAGGTTTGCAACACCATAGGAAAAACCACGATAGCAGCTAGCCAGACCTCCTAGAGCTCCCAGGGACTAAACACGAACCAAACAGTACACAGTGAAGGACCCAGAGCACCAAGCCGCAAATGTATCAGAGGATGGCCTTAGGTAGCATCAGTGGGAGGGGAGGCCCTTAGTTTAGTGAAGGATCAATGCCCTAGCATAGGGGAATGCTAGGGTGGTGAGGCAGGATTGATCTGGTGGATGTTCAAGCATGCTCACAGAAGCAGGGAGGAGAGGGGATGCCATCGGTGACTTGTGGCAGGAAACTGGGAAAAAATAAAGAAAAGTATCAAAACATTACAATAATGCAACCTTGTCAAATCTAATTTTTAAAGATAAAATCCAAGATGCTTTTAAAGAGAGAGAGAGAGACTGATGATTTTAATACACTATACAAGAAAATTGTTGTGATTCCAGCCCCCAGGTTTTTGAGATGAATTCACAGCATATAGACTGGTGAAGTACCCAATTAAAAAAAATCTTGGTGCCAGCCACACGTTCCTTGCTACCCATCCTAATGTTCTGTTTTCCAAATGAAGCACGCGCGTGCGCGCGCACACACACACACACACACACACACACACACACACACACACACACACAGAGAGAGAGAGAGAGAGAGAGAGAGAGAGAGAGAGAGAGAGAGAGAGAGAGAGAGAGAGAGAAAGAGAGCCTTTATGTATTGATACGCCAAGAACAGCTCACAGCTCAATGGCTCAGTCACTTCCTAACCTTTATGGGGCTAATTCACCTCCTTCAGATATTCTCAAATTATTACATACTCAAATCTATATTTCACCATTAATACTTTGGACCCAGTCTGGCAGCCCTCTTGGGGTGTCTTTTTTCTGGCTCTAACATGGCAGCTATGCTCTCTAGTCCTGTACCTTCTCAGGCATGGAGTCTGTCTTTCTCCTTGCATGGGAAAACTCCCTCTATCTCCTCATTCCTCTTTCCCTGTGACTCCTGCATCCTATAAATCAGGCTTCTGTCTGCATTTCCCACTCATTGGCTCCCTGCAACTTTATTTACCAATAAGAACCAACTAGGAGCAGGGTCCTTCTGTTAAGGTCAGACGTGGGATTTTCATACAAAAAATTTTGGGGACCCAAATTAACATATAATGAGCAGCAATAGGCCAAACCCACTACATAAACTAATGTATGAAAAATAAATATAGAAATAAGCAAGGTGAAAATTACTTTCAGAGTGTTTGCAATCTTACAAATCACTAGAATGATACGTGTAAGGCTACTATTTGTATTCTGATATAAATTATCCTTTGTTTAAAGATTAATTTCATATATAATTCACAGCTACTTCTGTTTCATATATCATTTAATAAGTTGCATATGACTTTATTTTTACCTTTGCTAATCGTATACTACAATAGTAAGAAGATCAGAGAGAACGTTTTTGTTGTTGATGCTATGCATGCATGTATGTTTGTGTGTGTGTGTGTTGTGTGTTTGTGTGTGTGTCGAAGAATTCTTCACATATTACATACCATTATGATTCGTACAGTATTTTTGATATTTGAAGGCACTTTTAGTAGGTAAAACTAAAATATATTTAGATGTGATCGAACACATTAGTAATTTTAGAACTCAAGAGGATAAAGCAGAAGGATCATAAATTCAATGTTAGTACAGGCTATACAAGAGCAAGAGCACGCAGCCTAGTAAGGTCTTGAATGAATGTTAATAATGTTTCTCTATTTGACATTAATTGCTTAGAGGCTTATTGAACCACTTCTCCTAGCTCCCATAACTATATCTAGGTTCTACTATGGTGTTCATGATCCCTCCTCTGCTTCCCATGACTGGAGGTTAACAGGTCCAAACCTGCACAGGTTTTGTGCCAGTAATGACATGTTTTGTGAGACCAATGGTATAATGGAGATGTTATGTTTGAAAGATGTTCAAACCTATCACACTTACTTTTTGGCACGTATTATATACCAAATATTACCTCCTTCATGATATTCTTGGAGGAGTGATATAGTATTCTCATGTTCATATGAGCTTTCAATAGTCCTGATGCTCAGCACTTCGACTAGTTATAACCTATGCTCTTACCACTGATCGCTGAACAAGAAATTTCTACAGAAAATCAGTTTCAAATTATTACATGTATACTTAAAATAATAAAGTAAAAGAACTAATGAGAGAATGATGGATGAAGAAAATAATAAAGAGAAGAAAAGGAGGGGGAAGTAGTTAGGAGAAAGGAAGACAAAAGAAGGGATAGAGTGAGGGAAGCAGGAAGGAGAAAAAGGAAAAAAGGGAACAGAAGCATATGTAGGTCATAAAAAGGAATAATAGGATTAATAAGATAAAGTACATTATATATCAGTGGTACACAAAGAAATCAATTATGTTACATAATCAAAAACTTCTATACATTTTAATTTGTTTTTTAATGTATTTACTTTGCATCGGGCTCAATTCTCCCATCCTTGTCACTTCCTCTTACAATCTTTCCTCGAAATCCCTTCTCCTCTGAGTGAGTGGGGGATGCTCTGGGTATTCTCCCACCCTGGCAATTCTTAAACAAAGACATTATGAACTTTAAGTGCAAATGGCTGGAACTTGAGAATATCACCATGAGTGATGTAACCTAGTCTCAAATGGACATGCAGGTTATATACTATCTTATAAGGAGATACTAGACCTAAAACTGAGGTTATCCATGCTACCCTCCACAGACTCAAAGAAGTTAAAAAGAAAGAAGATCCAAACAAGATTGCTTGGATCTCATTTATAAGGGGTGAAATAGTCTTATGAGGCATATGGATGGAGGGATATAGTAGGGAGAGGTGACAATGAGTAGAATGGGGAACTTCAGGGGTGGTCATGAGATGCTACATGGTCATGAGAGATTGCTACATTGTCATGAAAATGAATGAAAATATGCAAAGGAAAGTGTTGGGGAAGTGGGGGTGGGGTATCTCCATAATGAGACAGAGACTTGGGATAAAATAGTATCTGAAGAATCAATAGAGGTTACCTTAGCTACTACTCTCAGCACTGGGGATATGGAACCTTTAGAGGCCACCTCCTGTAGCCAGACAGTAACCCCAGAAAAGTTATAGAGACACCAAACAATTCTCAAAATGTTCAAGCTAATATTTATCCTGTGTACAAAAAACGTAGGCACAAGGAATGGGGCAGAGTCAGAGGGACTGACCAACAAATAACCTGACCAACTTGAGCCCCATCTGATGGTTGAAGTACCGATCCCTAACAATATTGATACTCTGTAATGTTTGCAGACAGGAGGATGTTTTCTTCTGAGCATCTCTACTGACTCAGAGAGATACAGACACCCACCAAATAGTGAATGGAGCTTGAGAACTCTTATGGAAGAACTGGAGAAATGATTGTGGACCCCAAAGGGGATGAGAATTCCACAGGAAGGCGGATAGAGTTAAGACCCTGGTGGGCTCTCAGACACTGAATTACCAACCAAAAAGCATATGCCAGCTGAACCTAGACCTCCCTTAACTTTTATAGCAAATGTGAAGCTTGGTTTTTATATTGGTACTGAACAAGTATAAAGGGGTCTATCCCAAATGCTGTTGTTTGCATTTGAGATGCGTTCTTGAAGCTTGGGTGCTTTGTTGGGCCCCAATGGAGTGGATGGCCCTAGCCTCACAGAGACTTAACATGCCAGGATGGAGGATGCCCATTGGTCCCCCACCCTCTCAGATGATATAAAGGGTGATGGTGCGAAGGATTGTGGGAGGAGTGAGCAGGAGGAGAGCATTGAGAGGCATGTAAACTGAACAAATAAAAAACAAAACCAAACAAAACTCCAAGATATGTCCTTTTGTCCCAATGCATATTTCCAATCATGTTGTATTTTTACAAAGAATCAAGAAAATAAAAGTTAAGGGATTGGAGAGAGAGTTTAATAGTTGAATACTGCTACTTTTACAGAGTTCCAAGGTATTCACAATTAACTGTAAGGATTCAGAAATCAATTCGGTTATTTCTTAATATATTACTATTAATGGCAAAAAGTAATGGGATTACATGACCTCATTACATTATTTTTTTCTTAATCTTTTTTAATGGATATTTTCTGTACTGACATTTCAAATTTTATCCCCTTTCCTTATTATCCCTCCAGACCCCTTAACCCATTCCTCACCCCCTGACTCCACAAGGGAGCTTCCTCACCCACCGACTCACTCTCTCCTGCCTGTCATTCCCCTATAGTGTGGCATCAAGCCTTCACAGGAACAAGGTCCTCACTTCCCATTGGTGCCCAACAAGCCCTATCTTCTGGTATATATGAGGCTGTACACATAGTTTGCTCCATTTAGTTGGAGGTTTAGTCCCTGGGAGTGTGGGGTGTCTGCCTTGTTGATATTGTTGTTATTCATATAGGGTTGCAAACCCCCTCAACTACCTCCGTCCCTTTTCTGGCTTCTCTATTCTGGACCCTGTTCTCAGTCCAATGTGAACATCCACCTCTTAGTACTTAAATTTCTTATAATTTTGTCACCTGAAGTTAAGTTTAAAATGCATGTACTGCCAAAATTGAATTTTTTTAGGGTAAGATTCAAAATGAGCATCTTCTCCTTAAGAAAATTAATTTTTCAATTTCTTCTTTATAAGAAGTCCTTTTTTTTGGTTCTATTTTTCAGGGCTGGGGACCGAACCCAGGGCCTTGCGCTTCCTAGGCAAGCGCTCTACCACTGAGCTAAATCCCCAAGAAGTACTTTTTTGATGGCAGTGAGTTCATTAGAATCATAAAATACATCAATAGATTACCTCAGCAAACCAGGAGTTCTTCTAGTTTTGTTTTTCTAGTTGTGTTATGTGTATGCAGTTGTTATGGTATTTGTGACCGCTGGGAAATGAATATAGTTTCAGTTCAATTATCATAAAATATTTATTGATTAGTTCCTAATAGTATGAATAATCCCCGTGTCGATTTGAGATTGTTTTAAAGGGAGGGTTTGGGAAAGGACATTTAAAGGAGAAATTCATACAAACACATTGAATACCTATGCAAGGAAGACAAATTTTCTGTTCTGTCAAGTGACTAAGGCAATCCAAAACATCTTTGGCTATCTGCATAAGAAAGTTGCCAATGCAAAAAAATATCCAGTTAGTAATATCATACAACTAGGTGATTATGAGTGTACATTTTGGCGTGAGGCTCACTGAATCAAGGTTATTGGGAACTTTTCTTACAGGGAGTGACATGAGATAAAATTGGCTGGTGGAACCCCAGAGAGTTGCTTAACATAAAATGTGCCTTGCCATAACACTGTCACAATAAAAACATGTTCACTGAAAGTTTATAATTTCTCTGTTTCTAGATGTAAAGTCATTTGTCACCATGGTTAGCTAGATTTTATTAATTTTGGTCATGTGTACATATTTTTCTCTGTCTCCCTCTATCAGTCTCTGTTCTCTCCTCTCTCTCTCTCTCTCTCTCTCTCTCTCTCTCTCTCTCTCTCTCTCTCTTGCTCTCGCTCTCGCTCTCTCTCATGCTCTCTCTCTGTTTCTGTCTCTTTCTCTCTGTCCCACTTCTCTCTTTGTTTGTGTGTGGGGGGTTGTGTTGTGGGGGGGAAATGCATAGAAGTATGTACGTGTCAAAGGCTGTCTATGGCTCCAGATCTGCAGTCCCATGTAGTTTTTAGAATCCTGACATGAGTTCTGGGATATCCTCTTACAGGGTAATACTTGATTTTACAAGTAGAAACATCACATAGGATCTTCTATGCACCTTTAAGCCTGGGTGATTTAGATGCATGCTTATTTTGCCAATGAGAGTACACCAAAAATATAGAAAGGTTCTTGATTTTAAATGTTCATACACTGAATTATTTTCCAGTAAATGTAAATATGATATGGACTTAGCAATATCTTTTCCTGTGAATCAGAGTCTACACTGGTAAGAGAAATGCATTAGAAAATAGTACATGTGCTTTGAATTTGCACAATGTGCAAAAATATTCAAAAATAATAAGGTGGCTTTGAATGCATATGGAATTACTCTGCTTTCTATCCTATGGAAGAACCTTCAGAATCTATTCTTGTGTGGCTCAAGTTGCTTCAATGTAGGACTGAGCAAATAACTATTGTAATATATTAATTCAAGCCAAAATGAGAGATGGAGGTGACCACCCTGAAACAGGCTGTGCTATGACAGATCAGTCCCTAAGAATCTTCTACCAATGCTGGAGAAGTTTAAAGATGGCTGAAAACATACTTCTGTCTTTTTGAATTTTAAGGATTCCTTTCAAATATTGATTTTTATTAGGAACAATGTCAGTGAAACGTCAGTGTTGTTTTGTTGTATTTGATAATATTGTCATAGTATGACTGGCAGCGAGTATTCAGTAAGAAAGATTGATTTATTATTTTAACGTCTATATTTGTATCAGTAGCTTTCTCATGCCAAGAAGAATAGAATTGCATAGAATGGGTTGGCTTAATCATACAGATTTCCATGTATATCTGCCACCTAGGACTTTAAGGTTAAGGTATCATATTATAGTTCTCTCATCTTCCATATTTTATACAATAGCTACAAAAGGCAAGAATTATATAGGGTTACCCAAACAAGAAAACAAATATTTAATTCTTTAGATCTATCCATATACTGTGCAGCAAAGTAAGATTAGGTCACTGGAAATACCTGAAGAAATCCGTGTGTCTTAAAATATATTGTATTATTAATCATACAAGTAATTAATAATTGTGAATATGTACAATTATCAATTTCTTAATTTGAGTGGCAGAGTCCTTTCTGGGACATACAGAGCCAAATTTTTACTGAAGAGGCCAGTGCTAAGTCTCTTGAACCAGGTCCTACCCCGGGGGACAGGTTCTCCTACCTGCATTAGCTAATTAAATTAAATGTGCACAAGGATGACAGAGAGTTTGCCTTTCAGGTGATTCTCGATCACATCAAATTTAAAGAGAGAATAACCATCTCAGTAGTATCTAAGAATAAACGAATGTATGAGATGTGTGCAATAATCTATGCTATGATGTTCAACAGATGAAAACTATGCCTTCATAATCTCTGATTTGAGTATAATTTCTAGCATTGATATTGTTATTTGGGCAACTTACAAAAAGTTCTCTGTACTGCTTACAAAATCTGTGTAACAAAGAGGAATTATACAGGCATAATTAAATGGGCATTTAACATGGGCACCTAGAAAAGTTGTAGTAGTGTGGTGGAATTAATAGATTTTTAAAGTAACCCAAAAGATACAGGGTTCACTATCTAGGAATATAAAGGATTGTGTAGGTAATGTTTTTGTAATTTTTCTGGACAAAAGTTTCATTTGCACATGCTTGATTTTCCCAAAACCCCCCCTTTCCATAGCATAGAATTTTAGTTTACATACGATGAACATTTTACTCATGTTTCTTGAGCTTTTCTTTACCTCTGCTTATTACAGTCCTCTCCTCTTCCTCCTTCTTCCACATTACTTAATTTCTTCATTTATTTATAACTTTTTTTTTATATTTGAAAGTTGAGAGATAATGTCTCATGCCTGGGCTGTCTTTAAACTTTAATAATCCTTTTGCTTCTATCTCTAGGATGACATGATGAAAGATGTGAGACAATTTACCAGGAATGTTTTTAATTTCATTTTAAAATGTACGTTTAATTTTGATTCTTAATTACTTTTAAAAATAAATTTTTTGTGCAGAAAGTCCAGTCTATTTGGTATATGCCTTTAGATGTAATACCTGAGAGGCATAGACAGGGAGTCAGTATTGTTTTTAACTATAGCCAGGATTATGTTTTGGAATCTTTTAGTAACAACAACAAAATATATTAATAATATTAAAATTATAATAGGAAAAGATTTTTTTCTCAACTTTCTGTATCTTGGATGGCAAGCCAAGAAGAAAAGAGGGCTATTTGAAACATCATGGGATATTTGAATGATAGAATGCTATCTCCAGGGATATTTTTTGCACAGCAATGTTGTATCTCCTAATCTTCCCCAAACAGCCATAGACATGGAGTCAGGTATTTGAAAATTTGAAAGTAATATTGGGCATCTCACTCAAACCACTGTGTTCTGAATCTTGTCATCACACTCTTACCACCAAATCACAATACTTTCATATATTATACAATTTTAAAAGACCCTATCATCTTTCATAGAATGGATATTGCTTAAAAGTTGAAAGTATTTTCTGGACCTCAACTCAATATATTCAATGTAACTGCTATAAAATGAAAAGCAATTAAATACTTACAGCATACAACAGCACAGAACATATATCACCTTTCCTCTGATATGGATTCAGACTGTCCAGAGAAATCCATAGGATGGTCTTGAGATTCATATTTTTCTGCCTCTATCTCCTGGGTGGTGTTTTTCCTTGTGTGTACAATCCACCCTGCATTTGTGATGAAGTTCAAGCTTAAATTTGTTTAGTTAGGCAAGTACTTTACCAAATACTGAATATCAAACATGTCTTCCTGGCACTTGCAGAGTCCCACAGACTTGCCTTTTCAAACAGTTTACAAATGCAGTGCCTTAAAGAATCCAGTAAGTTTTTACAGTCCACATTTTCTATAAGAGTCCAAGGTCTCATTTGGAAAATATGGTCTTGTAAAATCAAAATAAAAGTTTTAAACTACTTTATTACTTCAAGAGAAGAATCAAGCAACAATGTGAACAAAGCAAAATGAAACTTCAATCGTGTTAATAACTCAATATCTTAATAATTGTGATCCACTTACTTTTTTCTGGCATCTGTTAAAGATCTCCATACCTTCTCTAGCTCTTCCTCTGTAGCACGTATACAGTTGGACATTCGGGCTAGAGCTGTCTCCAACCAATTGGTGCTGCTGATCTTGTCTATCATCCTATGCTATCTGCACACGCCCCATACTGGGGAACCTTGCAGCCAATGAGTTGCACTTGAACCATTAGTCTCTTCTGTCATGTTTTCAGAAATCAATCCCTGCCACAAAGTGAAAAGCCAGAGCTGTTGTCAATGGCATCTCCATGCCTGCATAACTAGCAATATGGGTAGGCGATAGACTTATGACCTCATCATTTTTGGAGCACAGTTTCTGCACCTTCACCTTGAGGCATCACTTCTCACAGACTTCACATCTGATTGAACGTTTAGACCAAAATGGTCAGCATTTATTATCCAGCCACATAAGCATTTCCTTTTCTTTAGTAACTCTGGTATTGAAATTACTGAATGGTAATTTCTTCCACTACATTTGGGAAGCAAGGTTTAGTTCATGAGGGAATAACCCTCCAAGGATACTAGATAAAATACTGAATGAAAAATACATTGTACTTTTCTTGATCTTGGATTATATATTTAGTATAATAAAAAAATAAGGGGAGAAAGACAGAGACAAAGAAGGTGGAGGTAATAGAGATAGATAGATAGATAGATAGATAGATAGATAGATAGATAGATAGATAGATGATAGATAGATGATAGAAAGATAGATAGATAGATAGATAGATAGATAGATAGATAGATAGATAGACAGACAGATAGATAGATAAAGCAAGATAAATCTGAAGAATCAGTGCATACCAAAAATGGTAGCCAATAGTGGAAATTGAGAAAATAGACTAACTGAGAAGACATTACTCACAATGTCTACAAATACCAAGTGATTTGCACTGCAGGTCACCAGTTTTCCCTTTTAGGTCCCAGTTTCCCAACTCCTACAAAACAATAGTCTGCTCAGAGGAAGAATCCCTAATTTGTACAGATTTAGACAAGTACAGACTTTTCAAAAAGACCTCGAGTGTCTGAAGAAAAGAGAATATTGCAGAGGACAGTGAACCTTATTGTTTCAAAACTAATGGTAAGGATGGATTGAGGAAATATTCTTGTAACAAAGGTACAGCAAAAGTAAGTTTTGCTCAAGAACTCTGGAAGGAAAATGGTATTCAAACTAAAAGTCCCAAAGCAAGAGGTATTACAAACATGGTTTCAGGGCAATTGCAGGGTACACAACTGCTTAAGCTGGGGCCTTGTCTGAGAAGTGTTCCTGTGGATTTAGGCAGATTTAATGTTCAAGATATCTAGTCACTAATACTGTCTTGGCAAACTCAGTATGAAGGATGGAGAGATAGGAGGTGGTAAGATTGGTATAGAGGACAGAAATTAAATGAACAATGTGTATCTGATAATTAAGTAGAAAGATACTTTTGATAAAGTTCTTTCCTTGGGGAGAAAGGAATGGGAAAATGCTACAGTGGTACTAGACAGAACAATTTAAATCAGGTCCTAAGCCTATTCCTCAAATTTCAAAGCCTAGCTTTATAACTGTTCCCTAGCCTTCTCTTAACAAGAATTGGGAAAAACAAGTCATTTTTATTGAGAATAGTAAAAATTTCTCATGAGTAAAAACTGCGTACCTCATACACATGAGTTTACAGGAAATTGCATCTGTTTTAGTATATAAACAAGGATTGTTTGTCAGGAAATATCACTTGGACCTTCTTCACTGCATTTTCTAGCATCTTAAGTGAACATCATTGGTGTTTTCAAAGACCAACCAGGCTTCATTTCCTGAGACAATATTACAAAGAGTGCTATACCAAGAGGTTATGATTAGTCATTAATTCTTTTGTTACATAATCTTAGTTTTAAACTCCAAAATAGATATATTTGTGATATTACCCAATGTCTGAATTTATGGTATAACAAGATGTCCGACTAGTCGTCAGATTTGCTGGCCAGAATTTTTCAAGTAGACCTGATTTCTTTTTAATTGTGCTGATTGCAAAGATAGATATTTAAATAGAATATTTTAGTGGTTGGGACTTTGTATTAGTGTTTGAATATATGTCTAAGGAGCAAATGTCTGCAGGGATTGAAGAAGGAAGAAGAGTGAATCTTCAGCACCAGTGTGAGTGCCTTCACAGATCATAACAAGCAGACATATAGGAGATGTTAATTGAATAATTTCTCTGGAAGATTAGAACATAGTTAATTTTTTGTGAGTTTTGTCTAAATTATTCAAAACATCAAAATACATTTTAAACTTTTACACCTAAATTAATTAATTAATTAATGGCCTCCTGTCAGCTGCTGTATGCTGTCTGGTGTTCTGGTGTTTGAGAGATCTCGGGGGTCCAGGTTAATTGAGACTACTAGACCCTCTACAGGGTGGTCCTCCTCATCCTCAGCTTTTTCCAGCTTTTCCCAAATTAAACGACAGGAATCATTAGCTTCTGTCCATTGGTTGGGTATAAGTACCTGCATCTGACTTTCTCAGCTACTTGATGGGCCTTTCAGAGGGCAGTCATGCTAGGCTCCTGTTTGTAAGCACACCCCAGCATCAGTACTAGTGTCAGGCCTTTGGGCTTCCCCTTGAACCGGATCCCACTTTGGGCCTCTTTCTCGATCTTTTTTTTCCCCTCAGGTTCCTCTCCATTTCCATCCCTGCAGTTCTTTTAGAATAAAATAATTATGGGTCAGAGTTTTGACAGTGGGAAAGGAACCCCATTCATCACTGGATGCCTTGTCTTTTCGTGTGAGGTGGTCTCTACCAGTTCCTCTGCGCATTGTAGGGCATTTTGTTTAAGGTCCTTCCTTTTGAGTCTTGAGAGTTTCTTACATTTGAGGTCTTTGGTATATTCTGGATGATATCCCCAAACTTCGACCCCTTGAAATTGCCTGTTTCCGTTCTTACTGTTGGACTTAGGGTTTCAATCCTTTCTCACACACAATACCAGATCATCTTCTCCTTTTCCTCGCCTGCCCCATGTCCCCTTTCCCTCCCCGATCAATCAAACCTCCACCTTGTTATTGTTGTCTTCCCACTCCCAGATGGGAGTGATGTGTCCTCACTTGGGCCCTTTGCTTTGCTGAACTTTCTGAATTCTGTTAACTGGATCTTGATTATTACATATTTTTTCTTTAACTAATATCAACCAATAAGTGAGAACATACCATGCATGTACTTTTGGGTCTGAGTTACCTCACTCAGGGTGATATATTTTTTTAGTTCCATCCTTTTGCCTGCAAAAATCAGGATGTCCTCGTTCTTAATAGCTGAGTGGTATTCCACTGTGTAAAGGAACCACATTTACTGGACTCATTCTTCTTTCATGGGACACCTGTTCTGTTTTCCATCCTATAACTATCAAAAACTTGGCTCCTGTGAAAAATGTGGAACATGTGCCCCTGTAGCATGGTGGGGCCTCTTTTGGGTATATTCCAAAGAGTGGTAATGTTGCTTCTTCAGCTAGACCTATTTCCAATTTTTTGAGGAACCTCTGATTGATTACCAGTGTGGTTGTACCAGGTTCCAATACCAGCAGTTGGGAGTGTTCCTCCTTCTCCACATACTTGACAACATGCACTTTCTCCTGAGGCTTTTATCTTAGTCATTCTCATTGATGTAAAGTGGAAACTCATGGTCATTTTCATTGCATTTCTCAGATCACTAAGGACTTTGTACATTTCTTTAGGTGCTTCTCAATCATTCAAGATCCCTCTGTGGTGAATTCTCTTTTTACTTCTATAACCCACTCTTTGTTTGGATATTTTTCTTTTTTTCTTTTTTTGGTTAGTTTCTTGAGTTTTTTAATACATGTTTGATATGAGCCCTCTATCATATGTGGAGGTAGTGAAGAATTTGTCCTATCTATAGATTATTTCCCTAATTTCTTTCCCAGTCAATTTATCATTTGTATACAGTAAGGCTACTGATTTATTTGAGTTAATTTTATATTTGTCAACTTTGCTGAACTGGTTTATCTGTTGGAGTAATTCTCTGGAAGAATGTTTGTGATTGATTACATATACTATCATATCATATGCATATAATGATACCTTTATTTCTTCTTTGCAGTTTTATATCTGCTTGATCTCTTTTTGTTGCCTTATTTTTCTAGCTAGCACTTTGAGTACCATATTTATTATATATTGGGAGAGTGAGCATCATTCTCTTGTCTCCCATTATAGTGTCATTCCTTCAGGTGTCTCTCCATTTATTTGGTGTTGGCTGTTTGTTTGTAGTAAATTGTTTTTATTTTGTTTAGGTATGGCCTTGGATTCCTGATTTATCCAATACTTTAAACATGAGAGAGTGTTATATTTTGCCAAATGCTATTTCTGCATCTAAGGAGATGATCCTGTAATTTTCTTCTTTGAGTTTGTTTATGTGGATTTATATGAGTTTTTTAAGTAAATTACTTAAACAGATTTTTATACATTGAACATTTCGAATGTCCTCTCCGTTCCTTGGTTCTCCTAAAAGGCCCCTGCCTCTCAACCTCCCGAGTCCTGTTTCCATGAACATGATTTTCCCATGCCCTCAACTCCAGACTCACTGCCCTAGCACTGAGCCTTCACAGGACCAAAGGCCTCCCCTCCCATTGATGCCAGATAAGGCCATCCTCTGCTACATAGGCAGCTGGAGCCATGGGTCCCTCCATGTATATTCTTTGGTTGGTGGTTTAGTCCTTGAGAGCTCTGCTGTGTTTGGTCAATGATACTGTGGTTTTTCTGATGGGTTTTCAAAACCCATTAGCTTCTTCAGGTCCTCCACAACACTTCCTTTGGGTCCCAGTGCTCAGTATGATGTTTGGCTGCAATTATCCGTATCTGTATTGGTAAGGCTCTGACAGAGACTCTCAGCAGATAGTTATATCATGCTCCTCTCAGGAAGCACTTCTATGCCTCAGCAATAGTATCTGCATCTGGTATATGCTTACAGGGTAGATCTCTAGGTGGGGCAATCAGTGGATGACCTTTCCTTCAGTCTCTGCTCCACTTTTTATCTCTGCCTTTCCTTTAGACAGGTGTAATTTTAGGTTAATATTGGTGAGATCGGTTAGTGGCCCTATGTCTCAATTGCAGACTGTGCCTAATCTCCAGATATGGTCTCTACTGATTCTCTCTACTGTTTTTTAGGTATTTCAGCTAATGTCATCCCCACCGGGTCCTTGCTTTCCTGGTATCTGGGACTTTCTGTTGGCTACAACAGTTCACCATGCTACATTCCTAGAAACTTCTGCTCAATTTCCTGACCATCTGTACATCTATCCAGTCTCCTCCCATACCTGGATTCTGCCTCCCCCTTTTCCCTCCCACTCCTCTTTTCCTGCCAATTCCCTCTCACCCTCTACCTTTTATTATTATTTTATTTCCCCTTCTTAGAGGAAGCGAAGCATCTACAAATTGGTCTTCCATCTTCTTGACTTTCATATGGTCTTTCAGTTGTATTGTGGGTATTCTGAGATTTTTTTGCTAATATCCATTTACTAGTGAGTACACACCATTTATGTTAATTTCTGACTGGGTTAGTTTACTCAGGATGATATTTACTAGTTCCATTCATTTGCCTAAGTATTTCATGAGGTTGTTTTTAAAAGCTGAATAGTACTCCTTTGTATAAATGTACCACACTTTCTGCATACATTCCTCTCTTGGAGGGCATCTGGGTTCCAGCTTCTGGCTATTATAAATAAGGCTGTTAAGAACATAGTGGAGCATGTGTCCTTGTTATATGTTGGAGCATCTTTTAGTATGTGTCATGAATTGGTATAGCTGACTCCTCAGGTAATACTATCTCCAATTTTCTGAGTGATTTCTCTGAGTGACACACATCCTCACCAGCTTCTTCTGCCACCTGAGTTTCTGGTCTAAGGCATTCCGACTTGTATGAGGTGGAATCTCAGTGTCATTTTGATTCCTTTTCCCCGAAGACTGAGAAATCCCTTGGGGCAAAGGGAGGTTTTAATGATAATACAAAATATTAATATAAAACTTGGCTTCCTTAATATGTTAAACAAAATATTTTTTTAAAGCTGCTGCCATCTTCAGAGGATATTCGAGACTAAGCAGTTGTGTCCACAGGTTGAGGATTGACTACAAGAGCTCAAAGTTATTTAATATTTCTACTTATGTAAGAGAAAGTCCTTGAATTCTCAGACATTATAGTCTAATTGTTGTAATATATTTATTCTCAGGTAATAGCTACAACTGCCTACAATAAATAGTTGGCTGCTGGAGGAAATTACAAAAAGCAAAAAGAATGACATAATGTTTAGACAGAAATGTTAGAGTAAATTACAGGCCATTTTCACACAATTTGCAGCACACCATGTTATGAAGACTGGGACATAATTCTTTCCTATGGTATCAAAATTTCCCTGGCTCTTAAGACTGGGTACAGATATCAGCAAACCTCCACAACTCTATCAGAAATTCCATGGAAAGTGAATTTTCAAGGAATTTGACTTTCAATTTTGTTTTGTTATGATGATGTTGAGAATTAGAGTAAACATTAATTTAGGCAAGGTCCATATTTGATGGTAGAATTCTCCAAAACTATTAGGGTTTTTTATTGGAAAGGAGAAATTTGATTAAAAAGGGAAGGTCTTTGTGAAAAAAAAACTTTAATTATTGGAATGACACTGTTAAACACAAGTAGAGCATTGGACAAACACAATGCTCTATAGACAGATACCTGAACCTATAAGGGAAAACAGTTATAGCAGAAACGAGAAAAACAGCAACAACAAAATATTTAAATGTCCTAAAAATGTCAGTTTCCTTCCTCAATCAAATTTCATCCAGAATACAGAATCTTTTATTTAGGATATATGTATATTTCACATATAATTCTATTTTAATAAGAACCATGTTTGGATCCTGTAATAGTCTATCTGTTGTAATATATTTATTCTCAGATAATATTGAAACTGCCTCAGTTTTCTCACTTGATGTGGGCACATCTCATTGGTATTTTGCTATTGGACTCAATGATAGACCACATCAACCATTTTTATAAAAGATGGTTTTGTGACATAGTTTGCAAAGTACTACAGAGAGCTGCTTTAACCTTTGTTTTGCAAGAACCATTTTTTTCTATAAGCAAGAATCCACTTGTCTTCCTATCTGAGTATGTTTCTCATTCCTCCTGTTTTCAAGATGGTTTCTTATCACTCTGATCCTTTTTGAGCCAGCCTTCCTCAGTAGTTAGACATTTTTCATCCACTGGCCCTCTACTTGCTCTTTGGCTGTAAATTATTTGCTAAGACTCAATGCTAAATTCTGATATAACCAAAATGACTTCACAAAAAGACTATATTGAAGTTTCTTTTGCTTTCTTAACAAACTGCTTTTCTGACAATATAAAAAGAGTAATAAATATTTTTTAAAAAAGGATAAGTATTTGTTTAAAGTCACTGAGACGGCTATCCATACACTGTAATTGGCATAATTCTTGAGGACAAATTATGTGGCACTGAAACAAGCATCTCTTATAAAATTTGTCTCTGCTTTCTGTGTTCAGATACATTTTGGCGGATATATTAAAGAACTGCAGAATTCAAAGTATGTCCTGTATTAGATATCCACATTCCATTTAAAGAATCACATCTAAATTTACGTTTAAAACAATAAAAACAGCTTACTAATCTGCTAAAAATTCCAAGAAAAAATATTCATTTTAAAATTATGCTAAGTGGTTCGTGATTTCTGTGATCCCTCAATTAAAGCTGAACTCTTCACTTCCTTATTTAGAAAGCAAAACATAGTTTTCGGCGCATTTGTAAATTTACATTTGAAAAAAACAAGACTACCGAAAAACAGGAGGACTTGTACTACTCGTAGAATTACGAATTCATTCAAACGAAAATATCCTAAACATGAAAAGTGGAAAAGCAAACGACGGTTTTGTGTTCCTGAAAGCATATCAAGTTAATGAAAGCGGGTGTCACTTCTAACCTTGGCTCCAGAGGAAGTTGAAAACCGAAAGGAATTTTGGTCCTTGTAGTTTCACCAGGTTAATAGTCTTTCCCCGAAGCCTGGAAGCTGGGGCTGGCGGGGTGGGGGAGGGGTGAGACATTGCAGACTGCAGCGCTTTTATGACTTACTTCCTGTAGCGGGTCTACTGATTGGAGCAGCACTCTGCAATTGGATCTTAGTTATTGTTGATGGTACTGAAAAGAAAAGGATTCCTCGGTATTTTCTAGAAAGCATCTTATTTTCTAATTAATGTAATACTAAAGGATTTTGTGTGTGTGTGTGATAGCTACTCTTGGTTGACACCTTATATAAAATCAGGAATTAGGCAAAAGTCCAGATTTGAGGACACTTTTGAATAAGTTTTACTAGTTTTAAATTGGAATGACTACTTTCAATCTGGATCTTTGAGATGTGAAGATGCAACATTTAATTTAATATTTAAAATCTGACTTTAATATGGGTTGCATCTTCTACTGTAATCCTATGAAAGGACAGCGTAGAAGGAATGTTTTTCTGTTTCCCTTCCTTGATTTTACCTCACTACCATATCCATTACTTAATTGTTCTTAAGGACCGCTTTCATCATAATCCTGTTGTATACCACAGAGCAGCTAAGACATGTAGCATGAACAACTACAAGGTTATTGGATCATCTATTCATAGACAGCTATTATTCAGCTAGATTGACTTCGACCTGTGAATCATTAGAAAGCATCTCAGGTAGGATATTATATATTTATTTCAAAATTTCTGTTACTCTAGCAATCCATGACTAATAAAAAGAGTGAACAGGAAATTATACTATTTTTACCGATATCAATATGTATAAGGTAGATGGGCGATTCTAGTTTCATTGGACAAAATTGGGAAAAGAATGATTTAAAATGAAGAATCATGTTTCTATACAAAAACTGTTTTAATAACAAAGTAATCTTCCAATTTTAATTAAAGGGGATCTCTATAACATAAAAGAGGTCTCTGTGAGTCTTAATAAGATGCAATGTTGCCATTAAATATCCTACTTAATCAACATGAAATATATTCTTACTTGAACTCTCAGTGGCAGTTAGCAATGTCACTGCGTGCATATCTTTTTTTTCAGGATTGTAGTGATTCAGAGATTGGTTCTGAGGATTTTTCAGCAAGTGTCTCCATTCCTTTGAGAATATCTTCTCTTTGTGCAATAAGGGGCTTTTGTTTAAAAACTGAAGTTAGTGTAGAAAAAAAATTGGCAAAATACAACACCTCATCATGTTAAAATTCTTGGAAAGATCAAAAATTCATAGAACATACCTAAACATAATAAAAAATATACAGAAAACTAACAGCCACCATCAAATTTAATGGAGAGAAACTTGAAACAGTCCAATAGTAAATCAGTAACAAGACAAGGCTGATCACTGTTTCTCTTTTTATCCAATAAGTTACTTGATGTTCTAGCCAGAACAATTAGAAAATAAAAAATGTCAAAGGGAAACAAATAGGAAAGGAAGAAGTTAAAATATCACTATTGGCAGATTAAATGACAGTATACTTAAGTGACCCCAAAGTTCCACCAGAGAATAACTAAGCCTGATAAAAAACTTGACCAAAGTGGCTGAATATAAAATTAGCTCAAATCAATAGCATTCTTCTATGGAAAATGCAAACGTACCAAGAAAGATAATAGGAAAACAACACCCTTTATAATAGCCACAAATAACATAAAGTATCTTGCTGTGACCCTAACTAGCAAGTGAAAGGTCTGTATGAAAAGAATTTTAAATCTTTGAAGAAAGAAATAAAAAAAGACCACAGAAAATTGTAAGACTTCCCATGATCGTGGAGGAGTAGGATTAACATAGTAAATATGTTCATTTCTCAAAAGCAATCACACTTTCCATGAAATCCCGATCAAAATTCCAACTCAATTTTTCACAAATATAGAAAGACTAATTCTCAACCTTTTCTGGAATAATAAAAAACCCAGTATAGTGACAATTATATCCAACAATTAAGGAACTTCTGCGTGAATCACTATCCCTGAACTCAAGCTTTGCTACAAAGCAATAATGATAAAAACTGAATGGTATTGGTACAGAGACAGCCAGGTAGATGAATACAATAGAATTGAAGACCCAGAAATGAAACCACACACGTATGTTCACCTGATCATTGACAAAGAAGTGAAAACAGTACAGTAAAAAGTAAGCATTTTCAACAAATGGTGCTGGTCTCACTGGAGATCTGCAAATAGAAAAATGGATTTTGAACGATTTTTATCTTCTTTTACAATTCTCAAGTCCAAGTGGAACAAGGACCTGCACATGAAACCAGATACACTGAATCTGATAGAAGAAAAAATGGGAAAGAGCCTTGATCATATTGTCACAGGGGAAAACATCCAAACAGAACTCCAATGGCTCAGGCTTTGAGATCAACAATTGATAAATGGGACCCCATTAAACTGAAGATTTCTGTAAGGCAAAGGACACTGTTTAAAGGAAAAACAACAACAACATAACAATCCTATATCTGATAGAGATGTAATATCCAAAATATACAAAGACGCAATAATTTAGAGTCCAGAGAATCAAGTAATCCAATTTAAAAATGGCATATAGAGGTAAACAGAAAATTCTCAACTGAGGAATCTAGAATGACCATGAAGTACCTAAAAATTGTTCAGCATACTTCGTCTTCAGGCAAATTGTATCAAAACAACACTTGTACTCCAGTTCATACCCAACAGAAAGGGTAAGATCAAAACCTCAGTTGACAGTAGATGGTGTCAAGGATGTGGAGAAAGAGGAACACCCCTCCATTGTTGATGGGATTGTAAGCTGGTACAACCACTCTGGAAGCAGTCTAGAAGTTCCTCAGAAAATTGGAAATATATTTACCTGAAGACCACTATCATTCAAAAGATTCTCCAACATATAACAAGAACATGTGTTTGGTTATGTTCATGGCAGCCTTATTATAAGAGCCAGAAGCTGGGATCGACCCAGATGTCTCTCAACAGAAGAATGGATACAGAAAACATGGTATGTTTACACAATAGAATACTACTTAGCTAGTAAAAATGAAGACTTCGCCAATATTGAAGGCAAATGGGTGGAACTTGAAAATATCATCATGAATATGATAACTCTGATCCAAAAGGACACTCCTAGTTTTGCCTCACTGATAACTAGATATTAGCCTCAAATCTCAAAACTCCCATGACTCACAGACCCTATGAAGCTTACCAAGTATGGATGTTTCCATCCCATTTAGAGGTGGGAAAAAATAATCATGGGAGGCAGAGGCAAAGAAGGACTTGGAATAGGGGAGTCTGTTGTGGGGGGATAAAGGGAGAGGAGGGTCAGTTGTGGGATGAGACTGGAGAGAAGTGCAGAATGACTGGATAATGAATACAAATATGATGCAGGCTTGAGGTATGGAGGGGGACTAGAAAGTCCTAGATGCCAGGGATGCAAGAGGCCCTCAGGACATAAGAGGGATGATGTTAGCTAAGATACACAAAAGCGTGGAGATACTACTTGAAGAAACCAACTTTCATAGATAGACATGGTCTCCAATTGAGGGATAGAGCCATCCACCCACCTCAAATTCTTTAACCCAGAAATGTTCATGTGTAAAGAAAATGCAAAAAAAAAAAATGAATCAGAGACTGAAGGAGAGGCTATCTAGTACCCGCCCCACTTTAGCAACCATCCATTTGCAGAGGCAAAAAATATTATTGCTGCCAAGAAGTGTTTTCAGATAGGAATCTGTTATAACTATCCTTTTAGAGGCTCTAGCCCCTAAAATAGATGCAACTCCTGACAGGCAGCAAGTAGACTGATCCCAGGGACCCCAATGGAATTGTTATGGGAAGGAATGCAGCCAATATATGGTTTGCAATCTCTGGAAGAGCAGCTTTATCAACTATCTGGATTCTTCAGAGCCCCCAGGAACAATTACCAAACAATCAGTATGATACTTGAGTCCATGGCTCCAGCTACATGTGTAGCAAAGGACTGCCTTATTTAGCATCATGGTAAGACTGTGTTATTACAGAGACTTTACATTCTATTTGCTTCACGTTGAGAAATCAAACTTAAGCTATACAGGAAACTTTCCTTGCTGGCTAGTTTTAATAGTGCTAGAAGATGACTCTGCATTTTCTAAGTACAGGGAAAACTTCATAATTTTCTTATCCATTGATAAACCTTAAATACTACATTAATGGCCTGCCAGGTCAAATGCACTCGTAGTGTAATTTTGGCAATACTACTTATTCAAGTAACCAACCACATTCTTGATTAGAATCAATGCCTTTTCTGCAGCAGAGAATTCCGGAATGGTACTGCAAACATTGGCAGCAAACATACCTAAGAAATTTGTAGATCCTAGCAGAGAATATAATAATATTATTTTCCTAAATGGTCGTTTTGTCAAATACCCTTTTAACTATTCTGTTTATTCCCATAGTTACATTCTCACGATTCTTTGAGTAGATAAGACTCCTTTTATAGTGGGTGTTGATTAGCAGTAGAATGAATAACTGTTGAAAATACTGAGAATAAGGACTATTATTATTCAGTCACAGTTGGGACATCTCAAACAACCTGCTTTGGCATCAAGAAATATTAAAGAAAAAGTTGCAGGAATTAAATAAAGCTAGAGGATTAGAGAAATGCTGTGAAATGTTGTCTCTATAAATGTCATGGCTGTTGTAAATATGAACTCCAATGGTTACAGTTAAAGGTACACCGTCACAAGACCAAGGACAAATTCAAGGAAGGAGGATGAAGGTTTTCTCAAAACTCCAACCATGCATGCAGACATTGCTATTGGAGTAAATGTCTAGTAGGGAAGCAAGTGTCCTGTTTCCTTAGAAATGTGGTCACTGGTAAGGATAAAGTGAACCCATTCCAGCATTAAGGCAAGAAAGGACTAACTCAGACCTAGCGTCCTAGTAAATGAAGAAACTTAAAGTATTTTCATTAAAATCAGAAACAAGACTAGGAAGGTCACATTCCATGTCTTATTCAGTACAATATTAGGAATCTTAGGGAAGCAACAAGTGTGTAAGTTATAAAGGCAGTAGGAGTAAGAAAAGCAGAAGTCAATTCATGATCATTTAAATATGATAGGATCCTATAAGTAAAGGTACTAAATATATAACCAGAAACTGCATAGTGCTAGTAATTACATTCAGTAAAGTTCCAGGATTAAAAGTTAGTGAAAAAATAATGTTTCTGTAATGAATATTTTGAGAAAGAAATAATAGACATAATATCCTTTACAATACATATATATTATAAATTTATGTGCAACATTGTTAAATGTATTATAAATATATATTAACACCATGTTATGAAAAGTATCATTTTTGTATATATATATACACATGTGTGTGTCTGTACATACAATATATATTATATATGATAACTGTAGAAAATTCAAAAGTTTACAATGAAAATGTAAGGTATAAAAATAGCAAATTTAAGAAAATTAAAACAGAAAACAGCTCGACATGCTTTTTATGGTCATGGATTATCAGGGCTATTCTTATGAAAATTGCCATCCTAACACAAGGAATTCACTTATTCAGTGTAGTAATCAGTAATACCCAATGCCAACAAAAATAATATAGCTGTAACATTATACGGAAACAAAAAACACAATTATTGTATAAAGAAAACATGAATAATAAAAGAGTTGTAGAAGACATTATGTCAGGTGTTGGGGATTTAGCTCAGTGGTAGAGCGCTTGCCTAGCAAGCACAAGGCCCTGGGTTCAGTCCCCAGCCCCGGAAAAAAAAAAAGAAGACATTATGTCAGATGTAAATTTATATGACATAGCTAAAATAACAAAAGTGTGTGGTATGGTATTACTATGCTATATCTATATTAATCAACACAGAAGCAAAAACCTTCAAGATGCCTCAAAGTGCTGTTGGCATTAGTCACAACAGGCCTTCACTTTGGAAATACATTAAAAATTTTAAATCCAAACAATATTTTGAAATAGAAAACAAAATACAATGACATAAAGGATATGACATGTCTCTGTGGACCACTGTGTCAAGAGTTTATAATTGCCTACACTGGGTCTTCTGTTCATATCTTATAAAATTCAGTTTAGTGTTTTTATGGGATTCCTACATATGTTAGGAAGTGGGTTTCTGATTCTTCTGCCTATTTCTTTTGCAATTTTTCTCCTGTTGGGTTGCATGGTCAACACTCAGTATCATGGTTTTTGTTTATCTTATTATATTTCATTTCATTGTGCTTGGTTGTTATAATTTGGGATGCGTGGTTCTAAAGAAAAAAAGGAATTCGAAATAGAAGGGAATTGAGGTGGTGAGGAACTGTGAGGTGTAGAAAAAAAGAAACTGCAATTATGGTTGATTGTATTAAAATAAATTTTCAATGAAAATATAAAATATGATACATTTTAATGAAAAAATACAGTTACAAAACAACTGCAAACAAACAAACAAACAAAAGAAAAAGACAATACACATCCGTGTTGATTTTTCTGATGAATAATGGCCAATAACCAGAAATTAGCATACTATTTTCCTATCACATAAATTTCAATCAATCAGGGGTAGAGCCAAAATAAAAAAGATAAAATATCCAAAGAATGCTATACCTAATTCGCCAGTTTATTGTGGAATCTGTTCAACATTACAAAATTTAAAAAATACTAATAAATAACAAAAATCAAAGGATAATAAAGGACTGTAAACATTCAAACTAGGTTACCTTATTAGATCTCTGAAAATAAGTTTATTATTCTGTAATGCTCCTACTGCTGTGGCTTCCCTCTGACGATAATCTGTATATTAATCCTCTAGTGATTTTTCCCCTTCATATCCTTCAGGGTGTGGCAAAACCTAATTTAAATACCTGTAGAAATACTATATTTATGCAGCACCTGTATACCAACACAAATGTTCTTTTTTTATCTGACTGCCATTATTCCCACACACCAATAACCCAAAATACTGTCAGCTCTTTGAAATGTTAATGTTCACTTTGTAAGAGAACTGAGATAAAGTGACAGGGCAGATTGAAGGTTCAAGGGGAGGGCCCCTGCAGCTAACACAACACAGGACAGGAAAAAATGAAGTCAGGTATGGGTATGTAAGAGGTTTTTTTTTTTGTTGTTGTTGTTTTGTTTTTTTTTCTTTTTTATTAACTTGAGTATTTCTTATATACATTTGGAGTGTTGTTCCCTTTCCTGGTCTCCGGGCAAACATCCTCCTCCCCCCTCCCCTTCTTTATGGGTGTTCCCCTCACCATCCTCCCCCCCTTGCCACCCTCACCCCACAATCTAGTTCACTGGGGGTTCAGTCTAAGAAGGACCCAGGGCTTCCCCTTCCAATGGTGCTATGTAAGAGTTTTCTGATCTGATCCTTCAAAGACGTGAGATATATAGAATAATTTTCTAATTGCAACATATTTGAAATACTTAATGTGCAAAAATCATGTCTACCTAAAAAACACAGGATCAAAGTGGGAGCTGACCGTGGTTGCTGCCCTGCCTTGCTGATCACTCCTAGGGTGGATGTAACAGGCACCTTTGACTGCTTTTCTCAGAACTGAACCTGCTGCAATGACTTTATTAATCACAGTCCCAACCCCCAGTCAGTTCCTGTGAGCCAGCACAACCATGCAGTCACACATGTGTGCATGTTTCCAGGCTCCAGGGATTCAAAATCTTTTCTAAAGCTATCGACATAAGCAGGAAGTGACGAGCTTTAGGCTTTCCTATTGCTAGTATGGAAGAGGGGGATCTTCACAAGCTCTTTAGAAATCAATTAGGAGTAAAATTAATGTATTTCCAGGGCAACGGGGATACATACTGGAGATTGATAGTCATCTTTAGATCTCTAAAGGAAAGAAAGAGTGCTTAGGAAAAACATAACCGAAACTAGGGAACATACAAAAGCTCTCTATACTTGAAGTACTATGATGAGAAATGACTAAGGAATAAAAGATTCTCCCTTAAAAAATTCTGCACTATTCAGGTTTTACTTGATTAGGTGGATTTTTAAACTTTCCTATGTGTTCATGTAAGTGAAAACCTTACCATGTACAATATATTGTTGTTTAATAAATTAATTGGTTTATCTTTCAGTAATGAAGTTTATTTCCCTCGTGTTTTAAAAAGCATTGCTATGATATAATTTTTTATTTACTTTTATTTGTTTATTTTTAAAACAGAGTATTACTCATTAGAATTTTCTGGACTTGTACCTCACATTTTAGAACAGACATGCTTTGAAATCTGAGATCAACAGCTTCGGCTTCTTAAATGCTAGAAGGAAAGTCAGGTGCCACCATGGATACCTAGATTCATTATTATGCTTTCAATCACTACATTTATTTTAGCAACATGGATAATGGATATGGTGAATTTGATGGTTAAGGAGTCTTTTTCCAACATCAGGTTCCCTTCGAGCATCTGAAATTTATCATTTTTCCCTTCAGCTCTGCAGATTCAGTTACCTGAATGATGTTGGCAAAGACTCTCTCCAGGTCTCTGGATATTGGCTCAGTTGTAATAAATAAGACAAATGCAGTTTTGTTAGTGGCATTTTCGAAGGTAACAGAGAACTTCAAGGCCAAATAGACACGTGGACCCTGGTAAAACAGTAGGCCCAGAGTGCCATTGAAGCTGCAGTTCTTCACCAAAGAGACATCTGATAGCAGAGTTTGGAGATAACACTGTTTGTGGGCCCACTGATACATTAGAACTCTGCAAGTGCAAGGGATTCTTAATCCTATTATATGTTGTTGAATACCTTGATCTCTACAATCCAAGACCTTTAGGCATCCTGTATCGTGTCTCTCAAGTAGGGCTCTTTGTGCACTCTTGGTAAATTCCCAGGTTTCCCAGTCACTTTATTTTGAATCATTTAGGTATATTTCTCTCTGTTTCTCTCGTTCTCTCTATCTGTCTCTCAGCCTCTGTCTGTCTGTCTGTATATTCTTCTCTGATGATTCTATGATTACTGCCTTAAATATGTGTTTAGCCAATGTTTTGATGCTGTTATTACTGCCATTAAGTCATAATCTCTGTGCTTCCTTCATACTAGTCAGAACCAATAATTAAAAACAGACATAGATTGTCTAATTCATATATATTTAACAGATCCTCTCGATCGTGTCAGAAATCTTCTTATTATAACATGAAATGTTTAAGTTTACTATGACAGATAGAGACCTCCAAATCCTCACAGATACCTGGCACAAGATCTCCAAGATGATGTCAGAACGACAAGTGTCTCTACCTGGATTGCGGTACAATGGCCACTATGAGAGATGAGGTCATTTTCTTGCCTGTTGCCAGGGCTCACCCTAATCTGTAGACAAACAGAGGACACCCAGAGAATTAAATGTCTCATATTGCCTAGGACAAGGTGAGTCATTGCTCCAAAATTCCTTCTCTACAGGAGAGCCTCTCATCTATAGGCCTGATGGGCAGACTACCTTTGCATGAGTTGTGATGGAGAACACAGGGACCTGGAAAAACTGTTTAGGTAATGATCTATAGACTAACCTATGTCATTTTAATTAGTATATTACATCTAGATTATAATTTATTCTTCCCAGTTTTCTGATTACATTGAAACTAAACTAATGAAAGTGTGACAGCCGAAAACAGACAACTAGTCCCTTACCCCAAGGTAATCCACAAATATATTTGGTCATTAGTCTATTCACTAATTAAGAATATCAGATCTGTTATTAAAATACAAAGGATTGCCTTGCTCATAGACTTCATGGTAAAGGATGTACAAGTTCAGATGAACTTACACAGATGAAATCTTCTGCTAATTCCTTACCTAACCTCAGTTTTCAGTTACTAAATATTTCATATTTCTTCCCCTTACTATGTCATTGTTGTATTAGGACTATAACAGTTTAAAATTCTAATTCTTTTCAAGGGAGTTTTGATAAATTAGCCTAACCATAGTAAAACATTGCACTATATGACCCAACTTTAATAATCACAAGCTCAAATTCTGTTTCCTTTGATTGTCTTCTAAATATATACTTAAACAATATCTCATGCTATATTTAAACTATCATCTATCAAAGTTACAAATTTAAGTTTCCATTGGCGGTCTTCTATCTACAGACTTGAAGTGTTTCATACACTAAATTCATGTGATCAACAATCAAATTCACAAGAACATCAAATTTTGATTGACTTTTTAATGCACACCTAAATGCTTTTCATTATACTAAATTTATACCTATTCATTCTCCTAGAGAGAAGCCCTTCTTTCTCCTTCTGCTTCCCAAAAGACTTTTGTCTTCCCTAAGCTCAGTTTAAACACTGTTCATGGTATTAACAAGCATCTCTTTTGTAAATTCATACGCTCCGGGAAACACACTCAGATCTACCTCTCATGGACCAAACAGGCTCCATCTGCCAATCAATAGCCAAGTTTCTACCTGTTCCCTATTCCTCTCCTGTTCCCTGGATTTGGAACTCTCATCTCAACCACCAAGACTTAAGGGTTTCAAATATACACTTATAAAAACTTATTTTTCCCCAAACTTACTTAACTTTATTTTCTACCTCGTGTGTGTGTGTGTGTGTGTGTGTGTGTGTGTGTGTGTGTGTGTGTGTGTGGGTGTGTGCGCGCGCGCGCGCGCGTGTGTGTGCATTCATGTTAAGTGTGTGTGTTTCTATGTTTGTGTGTGGTTGGGACTGGTGGCATACACGAGGGCACGTGTTTCAGCATTTTGACGAATCCAGCATTTTGACGACTCTATATCCAGGACAGCTCCAGGAGATCAACCCACAGAAGCTCCATCCTATTCTCATAGAAACAAGCACTTTTCTGGGCCTTCACCTTCCAAACTACAAATGGACAGACCCCAAACAGCAAGGAAACTTAGAAATCTCCTAAGACTTAACCAACATCTTTATCCCCATTTTCTTAGGTTTCCTAGAGACACATCACTCCAAAGTCAGCAAGAAGCAGCTAAAGGTCACATTGAATCTATTGCTGATACACCATCACGTCTCTCTAGTTTCTCCTATTTTTTATTAGACAAAAATGGAGGAATTTTAGCACCTTAACGTGCTTTCTTTTAGGCTCCACCAAACAGATATTAGCAACAGCCAGGTAGGCTTGGCTTGCAATAAATTGGACTTTTGGCCTCTCTTCACTTTCTCTGACTCCCTTCTACCTCTCTCCATTCTCCACATGTGGTTGGCTGGCCTCATCTCTCTGTCTCTCTTTCTCTTTCTGCCTCTCTTCCTCTCTCTCTGTTTCTCTCTTTCTGTCTCTTTTTCTCTGTGTGTATCTCTGTGTCTGTCTCTCTCTGTGTCTGTCTCTGTATCTCTCTGTCTCTGTGTCTCTGTCTCTGTCTCTGTCTCTCTCTGTCTCTCTCTCTCTCCTTCTACTTCTACCTACCTCCCCTTCTTATGCCCAAATAAATTCTATCCTAGAGTAGACCTGTCCTATGTCTGTTCCCTCTGAGGAAGGAATTAATCTGTATGGGCTTGCTGAGGCAAGTCCTCCAACCAAACCATACCACAATCCACAAAATATATCCTTGGCTTTAAAAACACACCAAACTCTGATTTATATTTGAAAAGCATGTACTGTGCATTATAAAATCGTGGAAAGAAAAATATTCAAAAATAAAAAAGTTGTCTCTGACTATATATGGAAATAACTTGCTTCATACCCATGACAGAACTTTCAGAAACTATACCTGTGTGGCTAAATTTGATTCAATGTGACAATGAGCAGATACATATGGTAACATATCAATTCATGCCATGCTGAGAGGAGGGGATGACCACCCATAAACAGACTGTACTACTGCAGGTCACTCCCTCTGAAGGTTCTGCGAAAGCTGGAGAAGTTTAAATCTTCTTGAAAACATATGTCTATTGCCTATCATCCTGTAGTTTAAAGATACCTATCTAATACTGATTAGTTGGAGGAAAAAGTCAGTAAAACTACAATGCAGCAGTGTTGTATTTGTCAAAGTTGTCAGAGGATGCCTGGGAGGGAGTACTTAATAAGACAAAGCTGATTAATATTTTTAAAGGCATAATTTATATCAATAGCACTTTCCAGATGTGGAGTTTCCTGTGTAGAATACACTGGCTTTGAATGCAATCCTTCCTACTTCATGTACCTCAGAGCAGATTAAGATTAAGGCAGTTTTATCATGGATTAGTATACATTACAAATGTTATACAATAGTGACAAAAGTTAAAAATTACATAAGGTTAGAAAACAAGAAAATGCATGTAAAATTTTTTTTCAGCTATCAAGATCCTGTGTCAAGGTGGAATTCAGATGCTGAAAACTCAAAGAAATAACCTGTGTTTTTAAACAATTTACAATTTCTATTATAAAAGTAAGAAGAGATTGTTGATATTATTAAAAGCATCCTTCTGTGAGCTTTGGGTTTTAGAATTATTGCTTTGGACACATGAAGCCAACTGTTAGTGAAAAGACCAGTGCTAAGGATCCACAACTTTGTGCTGACCACAAGAGAGGTTCTGCTTCCTAAATTAAGTAAGATAATCCTGCTCAGTAATGATGGAAGCTTGTCTCTCAGGTGATTCTAAATCTCATCCGGTTGAAAAAGAAAATAACCATCTCAATATTATTTAAGAATAAAAACCTGTATAAGATGTATGCAGTAATCTTTTCTATGATATTCTGTGGATAGATATCATGGCTTTGTAATTTCTGCATTTGATTTCAGTTAGAGAATTGGAAATATTATTTTTGAAACTTATAAAAAATTTCTATGTCCTACTTACAATAGCTGTATAATGAAGGGGACTAAGAGACGAATTCAATGGTTACTTAACATGGGCAGTTAGAAGAATTGTTGCAATATTGAATTAATAGATCATAAAATTGTCCCAAATGATACATGGATCACTATCAAGGAATAAAAAAATGTGTACCTATTGTTTTTGTTTTTCTTGGGAGAACTCTAATTATGCTCAGTTTTCCATGTCCCCGTTTTTTCATAGCAGAGAATTCTAGTGTACATGGGATAATCTTTTAGCTCATGTCTCTTGAGCTCTTCATTGTATCGGAATATTGAAGTCCTCTCTTCTCCCTCCTCGCCTTTACAAACTTTCTTCTTTTGATCATCCTTTCTTTATTTCTGGAACTTTGAGAAAGAGTCTCAATCTGTAGCCTAGGCTGGCCAAACAATTGTAGTGATCAGTTTGCTTATATCTCCTGAAGGATATGATTACAGATGTGAGCAAATAAACCATGAGAGCTATTTTTTAATTCTTTTCTATTTACACATTACTTACATTCTTTGTCTTTTTATTGGATAGTTTATGTATTTATGTTTCAAATATTATTCACTTTCCTGGTTCCCTTCTCTTCCATCGCCCATCCCAATGCTTCTATGAGGATGCTCACCCTCCCCCCAGCCCTCTCACACCTCAAAACCCTGGCATTCCACTACACTTGGGAAAAGTTCCCTCAGAGGACCAAGGAATCCTTGCTGTCATTGCAAGATAATTCTATCCTCTGCTACATGGGCAGCTAAAATCATGGGTCCCCAAGTTGGTGGTTCAGTCTGTGGAAACTCTGGGTTGTCTGGTTGGTTGTTGTTCTTCCTATGTGGTTTCAAACCCTATCAGCTCCTTCAGTCCTTTCTCTAATGCCTTCAGTGGGGTCCTTGCTTAGTCGGATGGTTAGCCACAAGAATATTAATTTGTATAGGCAAGGCTCTGGCAGAACCTCTCAGGAGACTTTCATATCAGGCTCCTGTCCACAAGCTTCTCTTGGCCACAGCAGTAGTGACTGGGTTCCGTGGATGCATATGGGATGGATCCACAGGCTGGGCAGTATCTGCATGGCCTTTCCCTCATTCCCTGCTCCCTTATTATCATTGTACTCCCTACCATGAGTATTGGGTCCCCCCTTCTAAGAAGGGCTGAAGCATCCAAATTTTTGTCTTCCTTCTTCTTGAGTTTCATATGGTATATTAACTGTATCTTGGATATTCTGCAACTTGGGTAAATATCCACTTACCAGTGAGTGCATATCATTTTTGTTCTTTTGTGAGTAGGTTACCATACTCCAGATAACATTTTCCATTCATTTGCTTATGAATTTCATGAAGTTATTGTTTTTAATATCTTAGCAGTACGCCATTGTGCAAATATAACACAGTTTCTGTATCCGTTCCTCTGTTGAGCAACATCTGGGTTCTTTCCAGCTTCTGTTATTATAAATAAAGCTGCTAGGAGCATAGTAGAGCGTTAGTCTTTATTATATATTGGCGCATCTATTGGGTATTAGCTCTGGAGTGTTATCATTGGAACCTCATTTTGAACTGTGTCCAATTTTCTAAGTAATTGCCAGATTGATTTCCAATGTCGTTTTAACATCTTACAGTCACACCAGCAATGGATGAGTTTTTCTCATTCTCCGCATCCTTGCTTGCATTTGCTGTCACCTGAGTTATTGATCTCAGTCATTATGATTGGTATAAGGTGGAATCTCAGCATCATTTTGATTACCATTTCCCTGATGACTAAGGATGTTGAACATTTATGTAGGAGCTTCTAAACCACTTGAGATACCCAAGTTAAGTACCCTTTGTTTAGCTCTCTACCTCATTTTTAAGTAGGATTATTTCAAATTATTATTATATTAAATGAATAATTATTATTTTAAATAGGATTATTGAGTCTAATGTCTTGGTTAATGTATATTTTCAATATTAACCTTGTATTAGATGTCCAGTTGCTGAAGAACTTTTCCCAATCTATGGGTTGCAGTTTTGTCCAGTTTACAATTCCCTTTGCTTTCTCTCAAGGTCCTATTTATAAATTCTTTATCTTAGAACACGAGCCATTGTTGTTCTTTTGTTCGAAGTACTTCCTTTTCTTCAAAAGAGAAGAATCAAGCAAAAATATGAAGCAATAAAATGAAACATCACCATCGTTTATACTTCAATCTATTAATATTTGTGATTCACTTACTATTTTGTGATATCTTTTAAGGCAATCGGTAAAGTTTTCTATCTCGGACTACTACAGAACCTTACAGCTAGTATTTTAATGTAGATAGATATGGCTATTTCCTCACCATGGTGGCTGCTGATTGTTCTGGTTATCCTATTATTCTTGCATCCCCCAAATACGGGGGTACATTGTAGCAACTGGGTTTTAACATTTGACAATAACCTCTTCTTGCATGTCTTCAGGAAATCTATCCATACCACCCCCGCACCTCCCCAGTGACAAGCCTCAGTGGCTTTACATGAAGTCTCCATGCCTTCATAAAATGTTACTACCTAAATACTTACTACCTCATCATTTCTTGAACAAAGTTTCATGCTGACCCCCAAAGCATCACTTCCCAGAGACATTACCTCTTTGATTTTGGACTTTTCTGTATTACAACTGATTCATTATTAAGAGCAAAATGGCCAGCATTCACTGCCAACAAAGCAAGGGATTGAAATTAGTGGCTTCAGTATTGAAATATGTGAATTGAAAATTTCTCTAGTACATCCAGGAAACAAAGTTTATCTCATGTGGAAAGGGAATTCTGGAGGATTCAGGCTAAGAGACTGAGTAAGAACTACAATGCATTCCTCTTTATCTCTGCATTTATATTTAATGCAGGGAAAAAGAAATTAGAGATATAAATAGACATAGAGAGATACAGAGAAAGAAGATGAGAGAGACAGAAATAAAGGAGAGACAGGGAGAAAGATTCTAGACAAGATGAGCCTGAAGAAACAGTAGATTCTGAAGCTGTTAGTCACTAGAGTAATTAGATCAGCTGAGAAGATATTACTAAAAAATCAGCCCAAAATAGGCACTGTGAATCAATACTCCAGGTTACCACTTTTCTCTTCCTGGTTTCCAGGTGCCCCTCTGATATAAAGCAGAAAATTACTCTGAGGAAACAAGGCTGATTAATAGATATTATGACAGTCCACAGAGGTGATCAAGAGATAGAGAGTACAAATATAAAGCACAGAGGTCAGTGAACCTTATTGTTTCAAATATGCTGGTGAGGATGTACTGAGAAATGTATTCTGATAACAATAAAAATGGCAAACATATTTTTGTTCAAGGCATATGAAATTAACATAATGCCCAAATAAAAATTCCAATAGCAGGAATTGTTTTTTGCTTGATTGCAAGGAAAGTGAACGGCATACAAGTGATTGAATCAGGGCCATGGCTGAGAAATATTCCCCTGGAATTAGGGAATGTCTATTGTTCAGGATATCTAGTACCTAATATGGCCACAAAAAATTCAGTATGAAGGAAGGAAAGGCTGAATTAGTTCATCCAAAGGAATTAAATCACTGGTGTTTGAATCACTCAGTCTTGATGAAAAGATTTGTTCCTAGTTCTATTGTAACATGCTAGGCCATGTTTAGTTGATATATCTCAAGGAAACTCGCCTCTTTTTGAAGGTTATTTTGGAGAAGTGTAGTTGGATGACAGTAAACATATGGGAAAGGACTTGATGAAGAGGAAAGAGGATACACTCTACATGGTATTTAATGAATGAGAAAATATTTTTAAAACAAATAATAGAAAATCCTGAATGTAGAACAACAGAAATTTAATACTGCTAACACTCAAGGTCAAGATTTCAAAATTTTGCTTTAAGCCCATATATTTTATAAGTATATATGCAATGAAAAAGACACCTTAGAAACCGAGTTATGTTTATCCTATAAAACATAATTATCTTACCAGCTACTGGGAGGAAAAGAGGAGAGGAAAGAAAAAATTGGGACAGGATCAGGTATACGAGGAGACCAGGATGATTTGCAGAATGTCAGGAAATTGAACAGATGTATAGAGCAATGGAGGATGGGGATCTGTAGGTAGCCACCAGAAAGTCCCAGATGCCGGAAAAGAAAGAGGTTTCCAGGACTCAAAGGGGGCGAGATTAGCTAAACTGTCCAACAAAGGGAGGAAGAAACTGCAGAGTCTATATCCAGAGGTTAGGCAAGGCTCAGTTGGGGGATGGGTTCACTCACTCATCTTCAAATTTTAAACCAAATATGCTACTGTCTACAGGAAATACATGGACAAAGTGTGGAGCAAAGCCTGAAGGAAAGGCCATGCAGTATCTGACCCTGCTGGTGATCCATTGCATATACAGATATCAAACCCAGACACTATTGCTGATTTCAAGAAGTGCTTGTTGACAGGAACCTGACAGAGATGTCTCCTGAGAGGTTCTGCCAGAGACTGACAAATACAGAGGCATATGCCTCCGCCTAACAATTGAATGAGCAATGGGATTCCAATTGAGGAATAGGGAAAGTATTGAAGGAGGTGAAGAAGCTTGCAACCTCCTAGGAAGAACAAAAATCTCAACCAAACCGAGCCCTCCCCCCCGGGGCTCCCAGGGACTATACCACCGACCAAAGTTATGCACTGAGGGACTCATGGCTCCAGCCACATTTTGAGTAGAGGGTGGCTTTATCTAGCATCAATGGGAGGAGAGACACTTGGTCCTGTGAAGGCTAGATGCCCCAGTGTAGGGGAATGCCAAGACAGAGAGGTAGAAGTGGGTGACTCAATGGGAGAACACCCTCATAGAAGCAGTGTTACATGTAATGGGACAGGGTTTTGCAGAGGGGAAACTTAGAAATGAGTTAACGTTTGTAATCCAAATAAATAAAATATCCAATAATGAATGAGTAAAAATAAGACATTTACATAGGAAAAGTTCAACATCAACAAGGAAAATAAATAGAAAAATTTTTGTGCTGAGATACATATTGAAGACGTTAATAAGCAATAAACCCATGAGGAGCAATTAAAGAGTTGTATGTTTAAAGAGGAAAAGCTATATCCTACATGCAAAACAAAAGAAACTTCAAGAGGAATGGGCCGCCTTCATGTTGACTTCTCAGCACTTTCTGCATTCAGTAGGAAATAGGACAACTGTTTTCTTTTCAGAAAGACCCACAACACAATGAAAAAGAGCTAATTAGTGAGTGCTAATGAAAACTAGTACGAGTGCTGGGACAATCTAAAAGTGTTAATGGTTATCATTAAAGGACTTATCTTCAATTACTCTTGCCAGAAATACTGCCCCATCCTTGTTGGCTGTGTGTTGCCACTTTCACATCTTCAAGACTTCACCTAATAAAGTCCTTTTAGTTCTATAAAAGGTAGTGTAACTGATATGAAGAATATTTGCAAGAGTACACCATACAAAATGAAAAATAAATATTGCACACATAATAATGGTCAATTAATTAATTAAACTTTTAAATTTTTACTATGTACCTAATTATGGCAAAGGATTTCTCTTCTTCCATTATTTCTTTCAGGCAGCCTCAGAGGATTTTCATTGATCTTTAACAAATGTGATGACTTGTGTATAATGTGATGTGGCAGAAAACAGGGTACTTTGTCATTCTTTCTACGTCTCTGAAGAAGAGTGTACATTAGATGCCCCTAGTAGAAATTAAAGCATAGGTTTCAACTTTGAGATCATCCTTTAAATCCTTAAAAAAAAAGTTATATTGTATCCTTGGGTACCACTGTGTTCTGACAGGCCCAAGGTTGGATCCAGCTCAAGGGGAGGCCCGAAGACCATACAAAATTACTGAGGCATTGGGGCATTTACAAAAATGGACCAATCATGCCTGCCATCCATTAGACCCAACAAGCAGCTGAAAGAGTCAGATACTGATATGTGCACCCAACCAATGAACCATGACCTCTCTGATTGAATGAAGGAAAAGCAGGTGGAAGCTAAGGAGGAGAGCAACCCTGTAGGAGGACAAGCGGTCTTAGATAACCTGGACCCTTGTGATCTCACAAACACTGGATCACTACCCAGGCTGCATATACCGGCTGAAATGAGGCCTCCAACACATATAGAGCGGGGGACTCCTGTGTCTGGGTTCAGTCAGAGAAGGTGCACCTAATCCTCCTGAGACTAGAGGCCCCAGGAAGTTTAGAGTTCTGGTGGGTTGGGTAGGGTTGGGACATCCTCTTGAAAAGTGGAGGCAGGGTAGGGAGGAAATATGGGATGTGGAACTCTCAGGGGCGTGTGTGGACAAGGAAGGGAATATAACTTGGAATGTAAAAAACAAAAAAACAACAACAAAAAACAAAACAAAGAAAAAAAATCCAAACTTTTATAGAATTTTCCATCCTCTTCTTTTGTTTAAAGCTAGATGGCTTTGTGAGCACAGATGTAAAAATTCTTTCAGTCATACCTTGACTTGAGATTTTTAAGGGCAAATGTAATATTTGTCTAAGATCTATGAGTACCGAAGGGACTTTCTTCCATGAGAATACATTTTTAATGACAATTTCATTTGTAGTATGCTGATTTAACTATTATCATATTTTTATTTTCTTTTCCCTATTAAATGGCTGCTTCATATTTTCATATCCCTACCCATGAACTAAATGTTTCTTAAATTTATTGACATATTTATATTCATATCTGGATGGCTTTTTTATACTGATGAAACCACAAAATTGTGTGCGTGTTTGTGTGTGTTTGTGTGTGTGTGTGTGTGTGTGTTGAAATAGATTAATATACTCATTTAAAGTATGTTTCAATGGTTTAGTGTACTCTATTTGCTATGATTTATCTCTGAATACTAATCTTTCCATTGTCTTCTGTATCCCAATGTCCATGCCTTTTACTCAATTATCCTTTTGGTATACAAAGACAAATTTTGTGCTATACCAATAATTAATCATTCAAATGCTGTTTTCATTTAAGGAAAAGTTCAGCATCCTTAGTAATCACAAATATGCACATTGTAATCATGTTGAAATTTTATGTTTCATTAATCGGGATTGTGAAGAGCACACATGCTAACTAGGATGATGAGTAATAAGAAATCTCACCCACTGCTGGTGAAAAAAACACACTTTTACTGCCACATTGGAAATCAGTTTGGTTTCCTGGGAATGATTTACCTCAAGTTCCATGTGTACCATTGTTGATTATAAATTGATGGGATTCCATATCATATTATAGACATACTTACTAGTTCCTATTCATTGCGGCTATAGTCATATTAGTTATAAATAGGAAATAGCCTACCTTTCCATAGTGGAGAAATTGATAAAAAATATGGTATATTACAAAATGAAATATTACTAGGCTATTAAAAATGAAGTAATGGATCTCATAGTTAAATGGATGGAACAACCACAAAAACAAACCTCATTGTGAGTTATCCAGAACCTTAAAGACAAAAACAGTCTGTATAGTTTATATTTGGATGTTTTACGACTTGACAACAGCATACAAGAATTAGGATGGAGGGAAGGATTTTGTGACAATTGAGAAATAATATAAATAATTATGGTGATAATTTGGAATGACATTGGCATGCAGCAATTAAATGGAGATTGGGGAATGAAGATGATAGTGTGAAATACTAAGGGGGACAGCTAAAACTTTGAGTCAGATCAGTTCTTAATATATAACATAAATAAAAAGACTAAAGGAAATAAAAAATAATGGGAGAGAATGACCAAATTAGACATCTCTTCCCACCAAATGAAATCTCCAACCTCATGTATTGGCTATATCTACTATATTTTTTTGGACTATGTCTCCTCATTGTAATACTCCAATCACTTCAAACTATTGCCTAAGCTACTGACTGCTCCATACAACTCATGATAGCTCTACTGTTGAAGACAACACCTACATTTTTTGAACATATAGAAGAAAAACAGGTGCCTAACTAAAACCTTTACCGGTTGAATAGTGTTGCTGGTTCTGAAATGTGTTTGGCATGGTTACGGAGGGAAAACTTAAACACCAACCCACCTCTATACTACTTGACCTACCACAGTCATCTGCCTACAGGATACACTGCTGCAATAGTGGCACCATTAAGGGAGTAAGCAATACTATCTGACTGGATTTGAGACATACACAATGAGACAGAACACATTTCTACCGTTGTTCTCATGACAAAACACTGGAGTTTAAGGCTTAAAGCAGGTATTATTGTCTGCTATAGAAATGTAGGTACAAAATGATTCCTAATAACATTCTTTTATGCCCATATATCAATATACTGCTCTCCTATTAACACAAAAGCTAGCATATACAATAGATGGAGCCAGTTATAGAGAACCATATCTCCACAATATGCAGAGCAAATGACCTTGGATCATACTATCATAAATGAGTCATTGCCATCTAATCTTTTCCTTCATAGCTCAGGAAAGTTTTGTAGAAGGCATGGAAGAAATATTGTAAAACACAGTGGTGCTGGGAGGAATGCAAGCAAGTTAAAAATGTCCAGATACAACAGGACTGATACACATATTGACTCATATAAATCAGGAAGCCATGCCTAGGTTCTGCACAGGTTTGCAGGTCAAAATTATTTTGATAGCTGAGTAATATTCCATTTTGTAGATGTACCACATTTTCTGTATCCATTCCTCATTTGAAAGGCATCTGGGTTCTTTCCAGCTTCTGGCTATTATAAATAAGGCTGCTATGAACATAGTGGAGCACGAACTGAATAATATCATCCTGTGTGAGGTAACCCAATCACAGAAAAACACACATGGTATGCACTCATTGATAAGTGGCTATTAGCCCAAATGCTCGAATTACCCTAGATGCACAGAACACATGAAACTCAAGACAGATGATCAAAATGTGAATGGTTCACTCCTTCTTTAAAAGGGGAAAAAGAATACCCTCGGCAGGGAATAGGGAGGCAAAGATTAAAACAAAGGCAGGAGGAACAACCATTCAGAGCCTGCCCCACATCTGGCCCATACATATACAGCCACCCAATTAGACAAGATGGATGAAGCAAAGAAGTGCAGGCTGACAGGAACCGGATGTAGATCTCTCCTGAGAGACACAGAAATACATAGGTGAATACCAGCAGCAAACCACTGAAATGAGAACGGGACCACAGTTGAAGGAATCAGAGAAAGGACTGGAAGAGCTTGAAGGGGCTCGAGACCCCATATGAACAACAATGCCAACCAACCAGAGCTCCCAGGGACTAAGCCACTACCCAAAGACTATACATGGACTGACCCTGGGTTCCAACCTCATAGGTAGCAATGAATATCTTAGTAAGAACACCAGTGGAAGGGGAAGCCCTTGGTCCTGCTAAGACTGAACCCCCAGTGAGTGTGATTGTTGGGGGGGAAACCAGGAAAGGGAATAACAATCGAAATGTAAATAAGAAATACTCAAGTTAATAAAGAAAAAAAGGGAAAAAAGATTAAAAAAAATATTTGGCATCCAACCACTAATAGCTGGAACTGAATATGATCTACCTCACTAAGAAGATCTCTCCAGTTGACAAATTTTCTGATATCAAAAACTGCTTTATTCCAGTACAGTTTCCTGGGCGTAGAATCCACACGGAGTCAGGTGCTTCATTCTTTTTTTTTTTTTTTTTTTTCTACCTTACATAAATAAATGGTAATTTGGATTCATAATATATTATATTTCTAACCATGCTCGTAATTTCTCATATATTATTACTCCCAAATTCATATTTTCTTGGGCTTTTCTCTGTAAGCATGTATCTCTGTGTGTCTATGTGCTTCTTGTGTTTTATCCTTTCTGATTCATTGGGTTTTTTTTTCTGTGTCAGTCAGGATATTTTTTTCTTTTTATATTTTCTAAGGGGTGGAATGAGAACATGACGAATTAGGTTGTTTTGAAAATACAAAAAAATCAGGGAGGGCAAAATAAGGAAGGATTAGAATATGTTGTTTGAAAAAGGCACTTTTCAAAAATTAGTATTTCAAACACTGACAGATTACATATTCATTCATCTTCATGTATTAACAGTTAATTAAGTTAGTCTTCAGAGGATACATTTCTCTTGGTCCAAAGAAAACTTGTCCAAGTCAAACCTCTACTTCTGCTCTGATGCTTTCCTAGATGGAACTCGGTTTTAAATGGAGTTCATTTAACATACACTGTCCAGTCACTGGTGAGTTATAATATTTTTTCACTGAAACAGTGAAGTTTCAACCCTGGAACTGCCACATACTGGGCATTCATCCTAGATTGAACAACATGTCTATGTCTCAATGGTTTTAAAACAATAAATACCATTTGAGTTGATTTGTATTGTCCTTTTGTTCAAGCATGTAATATTAAGTTACTGCAAAATATTTTACTCTACTTATGTCTCAGATGAAGTTGTTATTTGTTCATTTATTACATCATTCAACCTCAATTTTTTGGGTGATTTTTGATACATACTCCCAAACTGCAGCCTAGGGTTCCTTCTAAGTAGTGTAATCCAAAGTGTCCTCAGACAGGTACTTCAAGTTCATCTCTCTCAGTGTGGAATTACAGGTTATAGCATGGCACCTTCTATCTACTGTTTTTATTCAAAAATTTCATTCCCCAAAAGAAATGAAATAATGAAATTCACAGGTAAATGAATGGAACTAGGACACATCATACAGAATGAATTAGCTCAGACCAACCAAACAAAAAATTAATCTATTTGTTTATGTGTGGACATTAGCTGTTAAGTCAATGATTACCAATGTGCAATCTATAGAATCATAGAAATTGTGTTTAGAGTGAGGGACTAGGAATAATAGATAGGTCTCCATAGGAGGGATAGAATAAATCGTTATGCATCGTATGGTGGCTTGAAAATGGAGTGAACAAGTATGATAACTATTGAAGACCTGAGTAGAGCAAGGAAAATGGAGATAAGTAACAATAAGAGACCTCTTATGGTTACTGTGTTAACAAACAGTAAACCCTTTATGAATACATGCATATGAATGCAATTTAAATGATTTCTTTGAACACTATGCTCTGAAATCAGAGGTATTAGTTGCTTACAATAGGTTAAGTAGCAAGGCCGTGGCTTTGTGCATATACTTATTAGCAAGATGATCTGTCTGAACATGCACATGAATCTATTCCCGAAGGCATGAATAATAAAAAGTCACATGCACACAAATGCTACTGTATATAGGACAGGAAAATGAAAAAGGATAAGGAACAAATGTGGAGTGGCACTTTGAGATATTGAACTTCAATAATTGACTGAATAATGCTGATATATTCCAATTCAACATAGATCTGTCTGTCTATCTACCTACTTACCTACATATATACCTATTTATCTATATTTTATTATTATGGATATAATAAAAATATGGCATCAGCAAAACATCATGCATGTATTTCTGCATTTTGTTTGTTTGTTTGTGTGTGTGTGTGTGTGTGTGTGTGTGTGTGTGTATGTGTGTGTGAATTCCTTAGTGTGGTTAAATCATATTCACATTTCCTTCCATTTCTTCCAGATGAAATCCTTGCCTGCTCATCTAGTTTTGTATCTTTTTCACACACAATTTATACTGCAGTATATATAGCTGTGATTTCAGCAAGTTGTAACATCAACAGGCCAGGGAAAATTGCCTACTGATGCAATAGTGGTATGCGTGGCATGAGAATAACTAGACTACATTCTGGTTGGATTTAAGGCTTGTTCCCCAAATTGAAATGTATAAAGTGTCCTGTTACTTGAATCAAAAACCTGTAGCCAAACAGAACATAGGCCAGAAGGGAAAGGCAAATGTTATTACTCTGCTAAATGAACACTGTATTAATCTAAGTCCTAATGACTTATCCTTAGACCCATAGCTTACTGTATTTTTCAACCCTCTTGAGAGAAGACTCGTCTGCTGTCACATCATGCCTTACAGAGATCAATAGCTGTTCAAGATGCATGGAACAAGAGAATGCTCAATTCCAGTCACTAAATAAAAAGTCTATATCTTGTCTCCTTTCCAAGCTTCAGGATTCATTGTGGAAGACAGGCTGGTAGAGTTATAACTATTATAGACAGTAAAGGACTGAAGTCAGCTTTCTTCAATATTGTGGCTACTGCTGAATAGTACACACTGACTTCAGCGTAAGATACTCAGAGATTTATTCTCTCTCTCCCTCTCTCCCTCTCTCTCTCTCTCTCTCTCTCTCTCTCTCTCTCTCTCTCTCTCTCTCTCTCTCTCTGTGTGTGTGTGTGTGTGTGTGTGTGTGTGTGTGTGTACCATGACCACATGTAAAGGTCACAGGAAAATTTGGAGAGTCAGTTCACTACATGTGCATGTGTACATATTCTAGGGAGCAAACTCAAATTGTCAGGCTTAAACAGCAATCACCTTTGTCTGAATTGCCAGGGTGGCAGGATGCCTAGGCAGTCCCCACCTGCTCAGAAGGGGAGAGGAAGAATAGGGGAAAGTTTGTGGGAGGGGTGGTGATTTGGGAGGGGGACAATGAGCACAATGTAAAGGGAAGAATTAAAATATAAAATTAAGTTTTAAAAAGTTAAAAATTATTTTCATATATATATATGTATATATATACATATATATATATGTTCTTGTAATAAATATACACATCAGGAAACTCATAATATCATGGGTCTGTATTTCATTGGAGGGGAGTTTATAAAAACCAATCGTATAAATATGAAGGGAAACTAGTGACAGACTAAGTGTCTAAATAAGGCTTTTACTTCTGTGAACAGAAACCATGAGCAATGCAACTCTTACATAGATCACATTGAACTGCGGCCGACTTATAGGTTCAGAGGTTCAGTTTATTACCTTCAAGGTAGAAGCATAGCAGTTTTAAGGCAGACATGGGGCTGTAAGAGTTGAGAGTTACACTTATATTATGAAAGCAGCAAGCAGAAGATTGGAACCCAGATAGCTAAGATGTGGTTATTAAAGACCACACACACAGGAACACACCTACTCCAACAAAACTACATCTCCAAATAGTCCAACTAGCTGGGCCAACCATATACAAACCACTGAACTACATTGTGCTGCTAGTAGAAGCTGAGATGTGAGGAGTGAATGTGAGGAAGGATAAATATCCCTAAAGTCGTTTTGAGAAAAGCATATGGAATCAAGCTTCTGTAAGAGGGGCTTCTCTACACAAATATATATATGAACTTTTTTCAAATAATGTTAACTAGTAATAAGACAATGGTTTCTCCACAGGACACTATAGTCAGACAAGTACATTGTCCAGTGCCAGATTGGGTTGTCTACTTTGAATTTACTTTCCAGAGAATTCACATACAGTCCATCCCATTACAAACCTTCTCGGTTACCACACAGAATTTGAGAGTAAGACCCTATTGCTTAGGTAAACACATGGGTAGGTCAAAGAACAGAGTGAATGTATCAAGCATTGACCAATAAGCTTGATTCTACTGTGTTCCTTAGTGGATAGCTTTCATAGTACCAGAATATATGAAGCAGGCTACTGCAGAAGAAGTATAGTCACCACTTTGTCAAGCTTGGAAATATTTCCTGCAAATGAATACTTCTGATACAGTGATGAACTGCCTATCATGAGAATTACCAACATTTTTAGTTGAATTTGAGTCCCAAAATTAAACCCATAATTGGCACAGTTTTCTGTAGTAGGATCCTGCAACTAAACAGGACCTTCATACTACTTGCACATCTACCGCTATTACCATGCTAAGTCTTGCTGATTTAAATCAATCCATAAGTCATAATCATACCAATAATTTAGTGTACCCATGAAAATATTCAAAGAATAGAAAATCTGGCATACCCTTGTATAAAATGTATAGGCATAGTTTATTCTTTAAATGGGAAGGGAGGGATTTTTGTTTATATTATATACCTTAATAAATGCAATTTTCTGTTTTAGCACATACTGTATTTCTGTGTAAAACTATGTGAAATTGAAATAAACATATACAAAATAGTTGATAGATTCCATAAACCTATTGGATGGTTCTGTCCATGGATTCATGTTTTATTAAATAATTAAAATAATGCCTATCGAAGAAAGTACCATCATGATATACATTAATGCTTTTGTGAGCTTACATGAACGAAGTATACCAGTAAAGGCAATGTGAGTAATGCATCATGATTCCAAATTGCTAGCACCAATATACTATGTAAATTTTATGATATTTCCTTTAACCATATGTTGGTATTACTTGAAAAAAGAGAGCTCAAATTGTTGAAATGCATAAAATAATAAAGAAAACAATTAATATTGAAATTAATCATTTTTGGGCTCCAGTTTCTTTTTAAAAACTCTAAAATAGGAAAATTATGAACTTAGGTGCTATATAAATTTCAGTTTAATCTATGAGTTACTTTCTTGCGAGAGAGCAGTCTTAGGATTAAGTGCTCAAAATTTGAATTTTATAAACAATGCTTTAATCATCTACTTGTGATATATGGGTGATTTTGGAAGTAGGTTTATAGTATGGAGAATCATTTCTCTGAGATAAATAAAACTGTGAGAGAACTAAGTTTGAAAAAGTAAGAGGACTACTTCTAAAAGCATTCCTGTGGCTAAATAAAAATTAAATTTCAGACAATGTCTATAAGCTTGTGAAATTCAGAAAATATTATGAGTATATTTGTAATACTTATTTCATCCTCATGTGTTTTCTAAAAATGTAAAATCTATTATTTTATAGATGGCTATTGAGACCACTCAAAACTTTGGCTTTGAATGTTCTATAGGTCTTGACAAAAATATATACAAGATTCTTGGTGAAAATTTGTGACTGAAAAGGATGATTCATTGGAAACCCAGGGATGGACAGAAGTTGGAAGACTTCTGATCACAAACTTATTATTTATTATTAGTGGACAATATTTATTTCCTTAACTATCCGCTCTGATTTTGCAACCAAAATATTATAGGAGTGTTCTGAAACAAGAATTTCGTAGTTTAGTTCATATATGAAGTCAAAGAAAGAAGTTCCACACTGGGACGTGGTGATTTGCCAGGCAATGGGAAAACTATATTTTACCTATGTCTTTACATATATATGATATCTAGTTCCATTTCTTTTGGGAGAAATTGATGCTTTGCTATCAAAAAATAACATTTGTGTAGTAAGTATGAATAGGGAATCATTATAAAAATCCAAGGACAGAAAACGACTAAACATTTAGTAAAATTTAACAAGAAATATATTACAAGGCCTGAAGGTAACAAACAAAAAGTGAAAATCGTTACTAATAGGCTCGAAAAATTCAGAATTGTGGTATAAGTTGTAAGATATATATATATATATATATATATATATATATATATATATATATATATATATGATTTCATGAAGAACTTGCTGACAGGAGCCTGGTAAGTCTCTTACCTGAGCGTTTCTATCAGGACCTAACCAAAATAGATGCAGATAGAGTCAATCATCAGACTGAGCCTTGGAGACACCAATGGAATACAAATATATATACATATATATATTTGATTGTAAGAAATGAAGTAAATATTTTAGGAACAGGATTAATTTTATTCTAGAAAAAAACATAACCTATCAAAGATTAATAGAAAATTGCAGACTAAAAAATCTTTAACATGGAAAGACAAGTTGGATGGATCATTTTTAATAGTTTAATAGTGTGTTAGAGGTTGAAGCCTTTTTAGTGTAATCATCCTAGAAGGAGGCTTCAGTGGTTGCTTTAACAAGGAACTGATTTGTCCAATATGCGGATGTGAAAAAAAAACTTTTAAGAATAAACTATCCTCATGGTAGTTTTGAGGCATACATGCATTCAGAGGCAAACAGGACCCACCATTTGTGATGAATGTTCTTATATCATACAGTACATTTCCATATAGTACAGACCCAGTGTTATTGCATTACTGAAAACAAGTATATTTCTTGGCAGTGATCTGAGAGAACTAATGGATATAACTGTGGGAAGAATCTGGATCTAGGGCTGTCAATAGCACTGCTACCTCCTTGGATTCTGAGGAAAATGACATGGTCATTCTTACATTGAAAGATTTTTTTCAAATAACTTGTCATTAACTTTTTAATTCATCATTCTATTCATTTACACTTCAAAAGATATCCCTTTTATCTATTATCCCTCCACAACGCCCCATCTCATTCCTTCTCTCCACATTCCCTTTGCCTCTATGAACGTGCCTCTCTACCCATTCATCCACTCCTGCCTCATCACTCTAGCATCATCCTAGGTGGGGTCTTAGGAATCCAGAGAACCAAGGCCCTTTCCTCCTGTTGATGTTAGATAAGGCCATCCTCTGCTACACATGAATCAATAGCCACGTGGATCTCCAGGTATACTTCTTTGTTGGAGGTTTAGTCTCTGGTAGCTCTGGCTGGTCTTTTTAAATCATATTGTTCTTTCAATGGGGTTGCAATCGCCTTCAGGTCCTTCAGTCCTTCCCCTAGCTATCCCATTGGGGTCTCAAAGGCTCAGTCTGATGATTGGTTGTATCTGCATCTATTTTGGTTAGGTGCTGATAGAACCACTCAGGGAACAGCCATACCAGGCTCCTGTCAGCAAGTGCTTCTTGAAATCAGCAGAAGGGTTGGGGTTTGGTGTCTGCAGAAGGAACAGATTCCTTGATAGGGCAGTCTCTGAATGGCCTTGCCTTCAGGTTCTATTCCAGTTTTGGGGCCCGTCTTTCCTTTTGTCAGGAACAATTCCAGATTAAAATTTTTGAGATTGGTGGGTGGCCCCATCCCTCAACTAGTGGTGGTGCCTATCTACTGCAGGTGGTATCTAGAGGTTCTATCTCCCTTTTTGGGGGTACTTTTGCTAAAGACATCCCTGTTTGGTCCTAGGAGCCTCTTGTTTCCCTGGCAACCGGGAATTTTTAGGAGATACCACCAGTTCTGCAGTCCCCACTGCTAATTATTTCTATTCAGTTTCCTGACTTTCTGTATTTCTCTTCTATTGCTTCCAATACCTGATCTTGTCATGTCTTTTCCCCTCTCCCTCCTCTCTTCCTTCCAGGTCCCTCCCTTCCTCTATCTCCTGTGATTATTTTGTTCTCCCTTCTATGTAGGATTTATGCATCCACATTTTGGTCTTCTGTCTTCTTAACCCAGATATCACTCAACACTGTGTCCATAAAGAATTGAAAGAATAATGAAAATATGGTACATTAAGTCCATGAAATGAAACTCACTTCTTGAAATAATAAAATCATGGAACTCTTACTTAAGTGAATAGAACTAGGAAAAAGTCATCCTGAGTGAGAAAAATCATCCTGAGTGAGGTACTCAGAACCCCAAAGAAAAATTTAGGATGTTATCACTTAAAACTACTTCTTAGGTTTTGTTATTTTGTCTTTTTTTTTTCAGAGTTGAGGACAGAACCCAGGACCTGGCCTAGCAAGTGCTCTACCACTGAGCTAAATCCCCAACTCCTAGGTTTTAATCCTTACAAATGCATGTAAGTATCCTTAAATCCTCAGTGGAAAGATATAGAGTGAGGAACTAGAAATTATAGAAGGTTTTCCTGAATAACTAAAACATAATTAAATCTGGAGACATGTGGTGTAATGTGGTAGTTGAATGAGAATATTAAATGCAGATTTGGAGGAAAGTGGGGTAAGGGACACCAGAATCTGTGGACTATCTGAAGAATGGTATAGAAAAGTACTACAGTAGAGGTTCCTTAATATATACTATGTTAATGGAATATTCTTAAAACACATCATAAAATAATGGGGAGAGTACAACCTAACTGCCATATCTCACTAGCAAAGCCATTCCAGTGTCATGTATGGGTTACATCTATTTAAGTTTTGATGACTGAGATCACACAGAAACTCCCAAACAACTTACATTCCTACCCACATCATTGGTTGCTTTAGAAAAACTGATGACAGAACCATATTGATGAAACAACACTTACCTATCTCATTGAACATGAAGAAGTTAAGTTGGTGACTAACGGGAGTATTCACCCCTTCTAGATAGTGTTCATGGATTGGAAAATTTATTCATATTTCCTGAGGAGAAAAGGAAAGGTGAACATAGCTGAAATCTTTCAATTTACAATGGTGGACTGGCTACAGTGTACACGAGTGCAATAGTTGTACAAATGTGATGAGAGTAACAATTACGTGAAAGGATTTATTGCCCAGTCCATGAGACACGTTCCTGACAGACCTCATATGTCCAAGAAAAGAGAAATAAGTAGATTGTGGACCAAGGGGCATATCAAACACCATTTTTTCTGCAGAAGCAATGTACCAATTTAAAGAACCCTAAAGATATTCCGTCATTCCCTTTAATAAATATATTACTCAGCCATGATCACAGAAGCTGCAATGTGTTGTTGGTGGAAACAAAGGCAGAGACACATACCAGAAAACTGTATAGAGATTAAGAGAAATTTGATAACTCAGTTGTAAATGCAAATTCTCTATTAATACTCTCCCTTCACCTCTCATGAATCTTTTTCTTGGGAGAAAACAGAGAGCACCTGGTAATGGAAAGAATGTAACAAAGAAGCAATGTCTTCCAGAAGTAAGAGACATGACTAATTCACATATGATCTCACATAGAACATGACAGCATGATATGGTTTCCATAGAGTAAAGTGAATTGACTCCCACTACTGAGGGAAATAAATAAACATGATCTACCATCTCTAACCATGAAACTATTTCCAATATAGAAAGGTTCCTAAAGGAGAAATTAATTTAATATTGTGGAGTCTAATTGATTATAGAAATCGCACTTATGGAAGATTTTATTCAAAGCAGTAGACAGGCAAATCATATGAACTCAATTCTATTTTGACAATAATTTTATGAATCCTAATGCTGTATCTCTCAACATAAAAAAGCAGATATAATTGAACAAAAGAGAAAATGGGAAAGAGCCTCAGTGCGCTCCAGGAGATTTCATGATAAGGTCATGAGGTATACACACAATAAACATTCTTTGCTAGACACTGAGGATTCATCCTTGTGCTATCCAGGAATGTTTCCCTGGTGGTTATCTTTCATAATGCTCTAAAACAATATTCAGGCTCCATTAAGAAAAAAAATAATGGTTTTCTTATCCATTAATAATCCTTATATGCTACAATAATGAATGGCCAGGTAAAATGCATTAACATTGCAAATGTACAAAGGTATTTTGTGCTTAACCAACCACATTATTAATTAGAAGTGAGGCCAGTTCTACAGGACAGAATTTTTGAATGATAGTACAAACATGATCAATAAACTCAGCTAGGGAATTTAAAGACCCTAGTAGAGAACAGACTGACATTGTTTTTCTAAATCTTCATTTTGTCAAATTCCTTTTTAAATATTTCTTCTATGTCCTTTGGTATGTGTTGCTGATTATTTCCATAGATAACACTTTCATTACTAATGTTTTGTTGGCACAATGATACATAATTACATAATGTCTGTGAATAAGCAACAGTCAGTACTCAAGATAGTTGGGGATTCTAAAACTCCCCAGATGGGTAAAAGCTAGAGGACTGGAACAAATGCTATGGGATGTCTCTATAAATGGCACGGCTGTTGTAAACATGGCCTCCTAAAGTTAGGGTTACATGTGTGCTCCTCAAAAGACTGAGCAAATATTCAAGAAAGGAAGAAGGAGGGCTTCTCAATATTCCAACCCTATATGCACACATCCTTACTGACATAGATGGCTACCAGAGTAGCAAGTTTCCTGTTTCCTTAGAAATGGGGTCACTGGTAAGGATAAACAGAACATATTTCAGAGAAATAAAACAACATACAACAAAATCAGAGGGAGCATCCTGCTAAATGGTGATAAACTCAAATCATTTTTATTAAAATCAGGAACAAGAGAAGGAAGTTTATTCTTCCTGTCTTATTCAGCATAGTATTAGGAGACTCCTTTGAATATGATATGATTTTATGCATAAAAGTTCCTAAATGTGGCATCAGGAAACTGACAATTCTGATAATTACATTTAGCAATGTAGCAGTATAAAATAATTATGAAAATTCATGTCCTGAAATAACAAATACTTTGAGTAACAAGCTATAGAAACAATATCATTTATAAAACATTATATATCATATATTATAAAATATATGTCATATACCATGTTATATAAAATATTACATATATATTACATATGTATATATTTGATTACCAATAATATTCATCACACAAATTAAAAAAATAGTGTTGTAAAACTAGATGAAGACAAAAAAGATTCCCTGTAAAATAAACCTGAATAATGATCAAAGTTCAGGTGGTATCTGCATGGCAGATTTCATATTATTCTATAACATATCTGGAGTAACAAAACTGTAATGAATATTGCCACTCTGTTATATCTGTATTAATTAACACCTGTTTAGAAGCAAGAACCTTAGCAAACCCTCAGACTGCTCTTGACTTGGATCAACATAGTCTTGAATTTAAGATTTTTTAAATCTTAAACACAAACAACATTTTGAAATAAAAAACAAAATACAATGAATAAAAGAATAGGATAAGCCTTTGATGAAATCTGTGTCTCAAACCTATTATTAGTCTGCATTGTTTCCTTTGTACACATCTGAGAGCATTCAATTTAGTGTTTTTTTTGCATACTTGAGTGTGTTAACAGTTGGGTCTCTGATTCTTGTGTCTGCTCATTTTCCTTCTGTTGGATTGCCTTGTCCACCTTCAATATGCTCTTACTATATCTTATTATATATCATTTTATTTATGTTTGGTTGTTATCCCTTGAGTGTTCTTTTCCTCATGAGAGACAGAAAGGGAAGTGATCTGGAAGGGAGGGGGGGTGGTTAGAAACTGGGAAGGGTTAAAAAGAGGAAAAATGTAATCATGATATAAAAAAATAAATAAGAATGGAAATGAAAACCTGGACAAAAATCAATTTTCAATTAAAATACCCCATTTTATAAAGAAAAACAAAATACAATTCCAAAAAAGACCAGAAATAATACAAACAGAAACAAAAGCAAAAACACCCTTGTGGCTTTATCCGATGGAGGATGGCCAAACTCCCCAGCAAACAAACCACCCAAAAAAGCCCAAAACCAAATCTGCATTCTGTTTTGCATATCTTATAAAATTCATGCATATCAGAGGATGAAAGCAAAGTATAGACTACATATCCAAAGAAAGTTATTTCCAATCCACCAGTTTATTGTTGAATCTGGGCAAATTTTAAAAAGACACTAAAGCATTGTCATAACATTGAAATTGGATCACCTTATGTGATCACAGAAGAAAATGGTTTATCATTCTGTATTACTCTATGCATTGTATGTTTGTAAGTGTATATATATATATATATGTTTCCACACGCCTGAAGTTCACATACCCAAATTCACTCTGCCCACTACTCTTTCTTACAGCCATTTTGAAACACTTATACTTTATTGTAACTAACATTACATCAAAACTCATTCTTACCTGATATCACTAACTATTCAGAAAATGGAGGTGCAAACCACGTGATCTATTGTGTGCTTTCCCTCTGATGATAATCTGTATGTTAACTTCCAAGTGTTTTTAATTCCTTCAAATCTTTCAGTCTATGGCAGATACCCAGATACCACTGTAACTTCATTTATGGATGTAATTTTTATGCATAATCCATTTATGAACTTAAATTCCTTTTTATTTTTCTGACTGCCATTACTCCCACACCCCAATAATCCACAATACTGTCAGCTCTTTGAAATGCTAATATTCACCCTGTAAGAGAACTGAGCTGAAGTGACAGGGCAGACTGACAGCTCAAGGGGAGGGGCACTGGGGCAAACACAACACAGGACAGGACAAAGGAAGCCAGGTCCTGATCTGATAGGTTTGTGATCTGACTATTCAGAGTCAAGGGCTTGAGAGGTATAGAATAATCTACTATTCCAACCAATTTGCCATATTTAGTGTGAAAAAATCACGTCTATGAAATAAATTATGGGGATATGAGGGAGCTGAACTTGTTTGCTGCATTGCCTTGCTGACCAGTCCTAGGGTGCTTTGACAGGCATCTTTGTGTGCCTCTTCTCTGAACAGGACCTGCTGCATGACTTAAGTAATGACATTGTCCTCTGCCCCTGTTCTGTGCTAGTGAGCTAGCATTACCCTCCAATCACGCATGCGTGTATGGTTGCCAGGCTGCAGAGATTCAAAATCTTTTCAAAAGCTAATGACACAAGGCAGGTTGCAATGAGCTTTAAGTTGTCTTATTGCTAGTATGAAAGTGGGGGGTCTTTATAAACCCCTGTATAAATTGGTCAGGGATAAATTCAAGGTGCTTTTTGAGCAATGATGCCTACAGGATATCGAATTATATTCACATTTAGATCTCTATGCAAAGGAAAGAAAGAGTGCTTAGGAAAAATGTAACAAAATTAGAGAATGTACGAAACCACTAGATAGTTGTAATATCAGGAGAAATCACTAAAGAATAAAAGATGCTACTTTAATAATATTCTGCATTAGTCAGATTTTGCTTGGTAAGTGGATCTTTAGAGGATCTGATGTGCTCAAGTAAATGAAGCACTTGCCATTAACATAATGTTTGTTATTTACTGAAAGCATTGGTTTGTGATTCAATGATGATTTTTTCTTCTGTTTTAAAAATTGTTACTTTGATATATTTACTTTTTTGTTTGATTGCCTTTTAAATAGGTGCTTACTTGTTCAATTTAGCTGGAATGGAAATTCACTTTATGACAGGGCTGTCTTTTAACTCAGAGATTTATTGACTTCTGACTTGTAAGTGCTACATGTAAACTCACATGTCACCACAGTTAGCTATATTTTAATGTTAATTATGTGTACATGTATACATTCTCTCTGTCTCTATCACTGAGACTCTGTTTCTTTATTTTTAAGCCGAACTTCTGTCTGTGTGGGTGTGCCTTTCTTTGTCTGTCTTTCTGTCTGTCTCTGCTCTGTCTCTGACTTTGTCTCTCTCTCTCTCTCTCTCTCTCTCTCTCTCTCTCTCTCTGTGTGTGTGTGTGTGTGTGTGTGTGTGTGTGTGTGTGTGTGCATATGTGTAGAGGTATTAGGTGCTAAAGGCTGTATATGTATCAAGATATGCAGTTACATGTAATTTGAGATTCCTGACATGAGTTCTTAGAAATAATTTTGCAGAGCAGTATTACATTTTATAAGAAGAATCATCACTCAACATCACTATGCAACTTTAAACCTTGGTGATTCTGAAGCCCAATGAATATGAAAATGGAGTACAAACAAAAATGTAGAGTAGCTCCTGAATGTTAATGATTCTACAATTATTTATGTTTCAATAAAGGTAAATTATATTGACTTAATAATATCCTTTTCTGCAAGACAAAGTGTACCTGGGAAAGTGAAATGCATCAGGAATTACAGAATGTGCTTCAAATTTGGACACTCAGCCCTGTGTCTGACAATCAAGGAAGGAAATCATTTGCAAAAACAACAAGGTGACTTTGAATGCATACGGGAATACTCAGCTTCCTATTCTATAGCATTACTTTCAGAAGCTATCCCTGTGTGGCTAACTTTACTTCAATATAGGACTGAGCAGATAAGGATGGCAATATATTAATACATATCATATTGAGAGAAGGAAAGACCACTCTAAAACAGGCTGGGCTACTGCAGATCAGACCCTCTGAATCTTCTGTCAATGCTGGAGAGGTTTAAGACTTGCTGCAAAGATTATTCTGCAATCTGGATTTTAAAGATACCTTTCAAAGATTGATTCCTAATATTAAAAATCCTGTGAAATTACAATGCCGTAGTATTGTATTTATTAAAATTGTCAGAGGATACTTGGTAACAAGTACACAATTATAGTAATTTACTATATAGAGAGGCAATGTTTGCATCAATAGCTTTTTTTCTGGACAGGAAGATGCTGTGCAGAATACACTGGATTTACATGTACAGTGTTCCGTCTTAATCTGCCAGCTATTGGGTTAAAAATAATGGTTTTTATGTAAGGGATAATGGCAACAATAATGTATGGTTTTCTAAACAAGAAAAGGAATCCTAAATGTTTTTGCATTTTATACATGTACTGTGTGTCAATGTGTGATCAGGACACTGAAAACACTGAAAGAAATCCCCGTGTTTTATCATATTATTGTGTGTTTGTTTGTTTGTTTGTTTTTACTGGATTTTTTTATTTCTATTTCAAATGTTATTCACTTTCCCGGTTTCCTAGACATAAGCCCGCTATCCCATCTTCCTTCCTTCCTTCTCTAAGGGTGTTCTCATCTCCATCAAGTCCCTCCTGCCTTCCCCCCAACATTCCCCTAGAGTGAGAGTCCAGCATTGGCAGGACCAAGGGCTTCCCCTTCCACTGGTGGTCCAACAAGGCTATTCTCTGCTACCTATGCAGTTGCAGCCCTGGGTCAGTCCATGTATAGTCTTTAAGTAGTGGTTTAGTCCCTGGGAGCTCTGTTTTTTGCCATGGTTGTTCTTATGGCATTCCAAGCCTCAGATCCTTCAGTCCTTTATTTCCTCCAACGGGGGGCCTTCATTTGCTGCTCCAAACTCTGCCTCCATATCCCCAGCTATGAATATTCTTGTTTCCCCTTTTATGAAGGAGTGAAGAAGAAACTCACATTTTATGAGCTTTTCAATTTCTCTGATTAGTGGAGTCCTCCTTTTATCTTCTTCCTCCTTGTTCTACTCTGATTCCTCCTCATTTTCTCCTTCATTTTATTTCTACTTTTATTCATATTCTGTTTAATTTTTGGAATTTGAGACAGTGTCACATTCTGTAGAGTAAGTTGGGCAAAAATATGAAGTAAATATTTTGCTTCTATTTCTTGAATGATGATTAATATGTAAGTCAATATATCTTGAATGCTTTAATTTGATTTGTAAATGTGAATTTGACTTTGATCATTAATTACTTTTAGAATTTTTTGTTTTGTGAAAAGGTCCAGTCATGTTGGCACATGCCCTTATATCTAACAATTTAGAGTCATAGGAAGAGAATCTACTATGAGTATACTTACAGCCAGAATTACATTTTAGAATTTGTAACAAAAAGAAAAATATATTAATAAAATTCAAATTGTAGTATAGCAGCAAAAATTATTTCTTCTCTTCCTGTATTTCTAGTGATAAGCAGCAGGTTGCTGAATTAGCTGTTTATATCTCAAACCGCAGAGAAGAAGCAGAGAGACTTCTCTCAAAACCTTCCACAAACAATCATCAACTAGGAGTCAACTGTTTAAAAATTACAAACTAATCATTGACATCTCATTGAAACCACTGCATTCTACTCCTTGTCACCACAGACTTACAATCAATTTATAATAAAAATATACTATACAAATTTAAAAGACCCCATTATTTTTCATAGAATGAACCATGTTTAAAACCTTAAAGTGTCATTGAGCCTCAAGTCAATACTTTCAATGTTACCCCTGTAAAATCAAAATATAGTTACATATTTATAGCATACAAGCACATAAAGCATATATCACTTTTTCTCTAAAATGATTTCAGGCTGTTCTGATTAATGGTTAGTATGACCTTCAGCATCATATTACTCTGTCCCTACCTCCGGGCTGCTGTTGTTCCTTGTGTGTATAGTATATCTGCATTTGTGATGAAGGTCAAATTCAAATCTGTTTATGTTAGGCAAATATTTTACCAAAGGTTGAATATCAAACATGTCTGTCCTTGGAATTAAAAACCCAATAGCATTTCCATTTTCAAGTCTTTCACAATCCAAATTCTCTATAAAACTCTAACATCTCATTTTGAAAAGGGGGCTCCTTTAAAAATGTACTTTCTAACCTCCAGAGAGAAGAAGCAATCAATGATGTGAACAGAGAAAAATCAAACCACAATCGTGTTAATACCTCAACATCTTATTACCTGTGATCCACTTATATTTTCTGATATATTTGAAAGGGTCTGAGCAACATCACCATCACCATCATCATCATCATCATCATCATCATCATCATCATCAACAACAACAACAACAACAACAACAACAACAACAACAAAAACAACAATAACAACAACCTCATTGTGAGTTATCCAGAACGTTAAAGACAAATACAGAATGGATCTGCTTATTTTTTGATATTTTAAGCCCTGACAATGGCATACAAGAATTAGGCAGGAGGAAAGGATTTTATGAGGGTAGAGAAACAATATAAATAATTATGGGGCATATTTGGGGGATACATTGGAATGTAGCAAATAAATGGAGATGGGGGAATGAAAAGGAGAGAGTGGAATACTAAGAGGGTCAGCTATAAGTAGGAGTCAGATCAGTTCTTAATATATAACATAAATAAAAAATAAAGGATATTTAAAAAATGGGAGAGAATGATAGAACTAGACATCTCTTCCCACCAAATGAAATCTCCGACCCCATGTATTGGCTCTATCTACTATATTTTTTGGCCAATGTGTCCTCATTGTAATACTCCAATCACTTCAAGCTATTGCCTAAGCTACTGATTGCTGCATACGGCTGGTGATGGCTCTATTGTTGAAGACAACACCTACATTTCTTTTGAACATAGAGAAGACAAACAGGTGCCTCACTAAAACATTTACCTTTTCAATAGTTTTGCTGGTACTGAAAGGTGTTTGGCAGGGTTATTGAGGGAAAACTTAAACACCAACCCACCTCTATACTATTTGACCTACCACACTCAGCTGCGTACAGGATACAATGCTGCAATCGTGGCACCTTCAAGGGAGTAAGCAACCACTATATGACTGGATTTTAGTCAGGTTAGCTTTTTCTTTTCATGTTTTCTAAGGGGTGGGGTGAGAACATGAGGAAATAGGTCATTTTCCAGATGGAAAGAATCAGGAAGGATGAAATAATGAGGCAGAATATATTGTCTGAAAAAAATCAATTTTCAAAAATTATTAATTCAAAAACTTATACAGATTGATATTATTTCATCTTCATGTATTAACGTTTAATTAAACAAGTCTTCAGAGGATAAATTTCTTTCTATTTGTCAGAGGAAAACTTGTGCAAGTCAATCCTCTATTTCTACTATGATGCCTTCCTGGATAGAACTCTGTTTTAATTGGAGTTCATTTTACATACTCTTTCAACTCACTGGTGAATCAAATTATTTCTTTCACTGAAACAGTGAAGTTCCAACCCAGGAGCTGCCATATCCTGGGCATACATCCTAGACTGAGCAACGTCCCTATGTCTCAATGGTTTAGAAAAGAATGAATATCATTTCATCTGATTTGTTCTATCCTTTTTTTCGAGCATGCAATATAAAGTTACTGAAAAATATTTTACTCTAATTATGTCTCAGATAAAGTAGTTATTTGTTTATTTATGTCATTTAAACTCACTTCTTTTGCTGATTTGTGATGCATCCTCCCAAACTGCAGCCTAGGGTTCCTTCTCACTAGTTTAATCCAAAGTGTACTCAGACGGGTAGTCCCAGTTCATCTCTCTCAGTGTGGAATTACAGGTTACAACATGGTACCTTCCGTCTACATTTTCATATTTGAAAAACTCAGTCCCTAAAAGAATTGAACTTCAAAGGTAAATGAATGGAACTAGAAAACATCATACTGAATGAAGTTTCTAGACCACCAAGACAAGTATATTATATATTTGCTTATATGTGGACATTAGCTGTTAAGTCAATGAACCAATATACAATGTACAGAAGCAGAGAAATTGTGTTTAGAGTTTGGGACTAGGAGTAATAGATAGGTCTCGTTAGGAAAGGGAACTAGAATAGATCAATATGCATGGTATGGGTCTTGAAAAGGGAGGGAAGAAGTAGTGATAATTAGTGAAGACGTCAGTAGAGGAAGGAATATGGAGATAAATAAAATTAAGAGGCATCCTATGGTTACTGTGTTAACAAACAGCAAATGCTTTATGAATATATGCATATGGATGCAGTTTAAAAGATTTCTTTTAACATTATGTTTCTGGAATCAGAAGTTTTGATTATTTACTATAGGTTAGGTAGAAATGTTATGACTTTGTGCATATCCTAATTAGTGAGATGATAATTCTGAACATGCATATAACTGTATTCCTGAAGGCATAACATTATAAAGTCACATGCACCCAACTGTTACTGTATGTGGGACAGGGAAAAGGGTAAAGGATAATGAACAAATGTGGAGTGGCACTTTGAGATATTGATCTTCAGTAATTAACTGAATATTGTTGATATTGATCTGTCTGTCTATCTATCTATCTATCTATCTATCTATCTATCTATCTATGATCATTCTAACTTCCTACTTACCTACATATCTACCTACTTATCTATATTTTATTATTATGGATATAATAAAAATATACCATCAGCAAAACTTCATGCATGTATTTCTGCATTATATTTGTGTGTGTGTGTGTGTGTGTGTGTGTGTGTGTGTGTGTGTGTGAATTTCTTAGTGTGGCTTGGTCATATTCACATTTCCTTCCATTTCTTCCAGATGAAATCCTTCCCTGCCCATCTAGTTTTGTATCTTTTTCAGGAACAATTTATACTGCAGTATATATAGCTGTGAATCCACCAACTTGTTACATTAACAGGGCTGGAAAAATTACCTGCTGATGCAATAGTGTTATGAGTGACACGAAAATAACCAGCCTACATTCTGGTTGGATTTACGGCTTGTTCCTCAAATTGAAATGTATAAATTTTCTTGCTATTTGAATCAAAATTCTGTAGCCAAACATAACATAGGCCTGAAGGGAAAGCAAATGTTATTACTCTGATAAAAGAACATAGTATTAATCTAAGTCCTAATGACTTATCCTTAGACCCATAGCTTAATGTATTTTTCAACCCTCTTGAGAGAAGATTCTTCTGCTAGAACATCATGCCTAACATAAAAGATCAATAGCTGTTCAAGATTCATGGAGTAAGACAATGAGCAATTCCAGTCACTAAGTAAAATGCCTATATCATGTTTCTCTCCCAGGGTTCAGGATTCATTGTGGAAGAAAGGCTTGTAGAGTTATGAGTATTATAGACAGTATAGAACTAAAGTCAGCTTTCTTAAATGTTGTGACTACTGCTGACAACTACACACTGACTTCAGTGTAAGATACACAGAGATTTATTCTCTCTTTCTCTGTCTCTCTGTCTCTGTCTCTGTGTGTGTGTGTGTCTGTGTGTGTGTGTGTGTGTGTGTGTGTGTGTGTGTGTGTGTGTGTGTGTGTGTGACATGACCACATATAAAGGTAACAGGAAAAATTTGGAGAGTCAGCTCACTACACGTGCATGTATATGTATTTTAGAGAGAAAACTCAAATTGCCAGGCCTAAACAGCAATCACCTTTATCTAAATTGCCAGGGTCATAGGATGCCTAGACTGGCCTCACCTGCCTAGAAGAGGAGGGAGAGAATAGGGGAAAGGTTGTGGGAGCAGTGGTGATATAGGAGGGGACAGCAAGCAGAAAGAAAAGGGAAGAAATAAAATATAAATTTAAATTTTAAAAAGTTAAAAATGATTTTCACATGCATATGTTCTAGTGGTAATAAATATATAAGTCAGGAGACTCACAATATCATAGGTCTGTATTTCATTTGAGGGGAGTTTTTACAAAACAATGGTATAAATATGAAGGGAAACTAGGGACAGACTAAGTGTCTTACTAAGGTTTTTACTTCTGTGAACTGAAACCAAGAACAAGACAGCACTAATAAAGATCACATTGAATTGGGGCTGGGTTATAGGTTCAGCAGTTCAGTCTATTATCTTTATCGTAGAAGCATGGCAGTGTCAAGGCAGACATGGGCATTCAAGGGTTGAGAGTTACACCTATATTATAATGGCATCAAGCAGAAGATTGGATTCCAGATAGCTAAGATGTGGGTATTGAACTCCACACACACAGTGACACACTTACTCCAACAAAGCTACATCTCCTAACAGTGCCATTCCCTGGGCCAAGCATAAACATACCACTGACTAAATGGTGATGGTAGTAGAAGCTGAGATTTGAGGAATGAATGTGAGGAAGGGTAAATATCCCTAAAGTCATTTTAAAAAGGCATTTTGAAGCAAACTTCTGTAAGAAACTTTTTACAAATAAGGTTAACTAGTAATAAGACAATGGTTTCTCCACAGGACACTATAGCCAGACAAGTACATTGTCCAGTGCCAGATTGGGTTGTCTACTTTAAATTCACTTTTCAGAGATTTCCCATACAGTCCATCCCATTAAAAACCTTCTTGGTTATTATACAGGATTTTAAAGTAAGACCCCATTGCTGAAGTAAGCACACAGTTAAGTCAAAGAACAGAGATAAATTTATCTAGCATTGCCCAATCAGCTTGATTCTACTGTGTATCTTAGAGAATAGTTTTCACAGTGCCAGAATATATGAAGCAGGCTACTGAAGGTAAATGAAATCACTACTTTGTCAAGCTTGGATATACTCCCTGCCAATGAATACTTCCAATACAGTGATGAATTGCCTATCATGAGAATAACCAACATTTTTAGTTGGATTTGAGTCCCACAATGAATTCTAAAATTGGCACAGTTTTACGTAGTAGGATCCTGCACCTAAACAGTGCATTCATACTACTTGCACATCGACTACTATTATCGTGCTAAGTCTTACTGATTTAAATCAACCCATAACTCATAACCATACCAATAAATAAGTGTTCCCATGAAAAATATTCAGAGACTAGAAAACCACACATACACAAGGATAAATGAGTAGGCATAATTTATTTCTTAAATAGGAAGGCAGTGATTCTTGTTTATATTGTATAAGTTAATATATGCAATTTTCAGAGTTAGCACATGTAGAATTTTCAGAGTAAAAATATGTGGCACAATAATAATGATATATGCAAAATAGTTGATAGATTCCATAAACCCATGTGTTTGGTGCTTTCCATGTATTCGTGATCATTAAATAATTAAAACAGTGCATTCAGACGAAGGTACCATCATGATAGACATTATTGCTTTTGTGAGTTGAAATGGGGACAGGATAACAGTAAAGGCAATGTTACTAATGCATCATGATTCCAAATTGCCTACACCAATATACTATGTAAATTTTATGATTTTTCCCTTCACCATTTGTGGATGTTCTTTGAAAAAAGGGAGGTCAAAATATTGAAATGCATAAAATAATAGAGAAAAAAGGTAATATTGGAATTGATAAATTTGTTGTGCTGCAGTTTCTTTTTAAAAAGTCTGATATACGAAGATTATGACCTTAGGTTTTATATAAATTCCAGTTTAATCTATGAGTTACTTTCTTACTACAGACCAGTCTTAGGAAATAAGTGCTCCAAATTTGAATTTTATAAACAATGCTTTATCATCCACTTGTGGTATATGGGTGATTTTGGAAGCAGGTTTATAGTATGGAGAATCATTTCTCTGAGATAAATAAAACTGTGAGAGAACTAAGTTTGAAAAAGTAAGAGGACTACTTCTAAAAGCAGTCCTGTAGCTAAATAAAAATTAAATTTCAAAGAATATCTATGAGCTTGTGAGATTCAGAAAAACTCATGAGTATATTTGTAATACTTATTTCATCCTCATGTGTTTTCTAAAAATTTAGAAAGTATTACTTTAAAGATTGCTCTTGAGACCCTTTGAATTTTTGAATTTGATTGTGCTCTAAGTCTTGCCAAAAATAATTTCAAGATTTCTTGGTGAAAATTTGTTGAATACAAAGGAAAATTTGTTAGAACTTCAGGCATGGGCAGAAGTTGGAAGACTTCTGATCACAAACCTATTATCTATTATTAGTGGACAATATTTATTTCCTTAAATACCATCTCTGATTTTGCAAGCAAAATATTTTAAAGGAGTTCTAAAACAAGAATTTCTTAGTTCAGTTCATATATGAAGTCAATGAAAGAAGTTCCACACTGGGACGTGGTGATTTGCAAGGCAATGGGAAACCTAAGTTTTACCTATGTCTTTACATATATATGGCATCTAGTTCCATTTCTTTGGGGAGAAATTGATGCTTTTATCTCAAAAAATAATGATTGTGTAGTAAGTATGAAATCCAAGGCCAGAAAGTGACTAAAGCATTAGTAAAATTAAACAAAAATATATTATGAAGCCTGAAATTAACATACAAGAAGTGAAAATATTAGTACTAGGCAGCAAAAATTCAGAAATGTGGTTTAAGATATATACGTTTGTAAGGGAGGAAGTAAATACCTTAGGAACAGGATTACGTTTACTGTAGAAAAAATTACCTATCGAAGTTTAATAGAAAATTGCAGAACAAAATATCTTTAAAGTGGAGAGGCAAGTTGGACAGATAATTTTTTTTTAATCTTTTTCCCCATCTTTATTAAATTGGGTAATTCTTATTAACATTTCAAATTTTATTCCCTTTCCCGGTTTCCAGTCCAACATCACCCTAACACCTCCCTGTCTAGTTTGGTGTTCCCCTCCCAAACCTCCCCCCATTACTGCCCTCCCACTAGAAACCCATTCACTCGGTTCCCGCTTTGGCTGACCAAGGGCTTCCTCTTCCACTGGTGCCTTACTAGGCTACCTATGCAGTTGGAGCCGAGGGTCAGTCCACATATAGTCTTTGCGTAATGGCTTAGTCCCTGGAAGCTCTGGTTGGTTGACATTGGTATTCTTATGGGTACTCAAGCCCCTTCAAGCTCTTTCAGCCCTTTCCCTGATTCCTTCAATGGGGGTCCTTTTCTCATAATATGGACAGAACTTTTTTAATAGTTTAATACTGTGTTAGAAGTTTAAGTCTTTTTAGTGTAATCACCCTATGAAGAGGCTTCAATGGTTGCTTTGATAAGGGACTTATTTGTCCAGTATGCCAATGGAAAAAATACTTGGGAGAATACACTATCCTCATGGGTAATTCTGAGGCATACATACATTCATTCAGAGGCAAACAGGACCCACCATTTGGGCTGAAAGTTCTTATATCATACAATACATTTCCACATAGTACAGACTCAGTTTCTGGACTTATTGAAAACAAGTATATTTCTTGGTAGTGATCTGAGAGTACTAATGGATATAACTGTGGGAAGAATCTGAATCTAGGGCTGTCAAGAGCACTGCTATCTACTTGGATTCTGAGGAAAATAACATGGTTATTCTCAAATTGAAAGAATTTTTGAAAGAAACTTATCACTATTTTTAATTAGGCATTTTATTCATTTACACTTCAAATGATATGCCATTTATCTCTTATCCCTCCACAACGCCCAATCCCCTTCCTCCTCTCCCCATCCACTTTGCCTATTTGAGCGTGCCTCTCCACCCATTCATCCACTCCCGCCTCACCAACCTATCATTATCCTATGGTGGGACATCAAGACTCCACAGTACCATGGTCCTTTCCTCCTGTTCATGTCAGATAAGGCAATTCTCTGGTACACATGCATCTAGAGCCCTGTGGAACTACAGGTATTCTCTCTGGTTTGTAGTTTAGTCTCTGGTAGCCTTGGCGGATCTCTTTAATTCACATTGTTCTTTCTATGGGGTTGCAATCGACTTCTGCTCCTTCAGTCCTTCCCCTAGCTATTCCATTGGGGTCTCCAAGGCTCAGTATGATGATTGGCTCTATTTACATCTATTTTGGTTAGGTGCTGATAGAACTGCTCAGAGAACAGTTATATCAGGCTTCTCTCAACAAGTGCTTCTTGAACTCTACAGTAGTGTTGTGGTTTGGTATCTGCGGATGAAACAAATCCTTAGATACGTCTGTCTTTCCTTCAGGTTCTGTTCCATTTTTTCCCTCTCTTTCCTTTTGTCAGGAACATTTCTGGATTAAAATTTTTGAGATGGGTGGGTGGCACGATCCCTCAACTAGGGGTTGTGATTATCTACTGGAGGTGGTCTCTACATGTTCTATCTCTCCTTTGTGGAGTATTTCTGATAAAGTCATCCGTGTTTGGTCCTGGGAGCCTCTTGTTTTCCTGGTTTCTGGGAATTTTTAGTAGCTATCCCCAGTTCTGCAGTCCCTACTGCTAATTATTTCTATTCGGGTTCCTGACCGTCTGTATTTCTCTCATATCCCTTCAAATAACTGATCTTCTCCCATCTTTTTCCCTCACACTTCTTTCTTCCTTCCAGATCCCTCCCTTCCTCTATCTCCTGTGACAATTTTTTTCTCTCTTCTATGTAGGATTGAAGCATCCACATCTTGGTCTTCCTACTTTTTTAACCCAGATATCCTCAGAACTGTGTCCATAAACAATTGAATGAATAATGAAAATATGGTACATTTACACAATGAAATGTAACTTACTTCATGAAATAAAAATCAATGAACTCTTACTTAAGTGGATAGAACTAGAAAAAAGTCATCCTGAGTGAAAAAAATCATCCTGAGTGAGGTACTCAGAACCCAAAAGAAAAATTTAGATATGATCACTTAAAACTGCTTGTTAGGTTTCAATCCTTACAAATGTATGTGAAAATCCTTAAATCCTCAGAGATAAGATACAGAGTGAGGAATTAGAAATGATAGAAGGTTTTCTAGAATAAGTGAAAACATAATTAAATCTGGAGGCATTTGTTGCAATGTGACAGATGAATGGGAATATTAAATGCAGAAGTAGAGGAAAGTTGAAGGGACACAAGAATCTGTGGACTATCTGAAGAATGTTATGGAAAATACTAGAGTAGAGACTCCTTAATCTATAATATGTTAATGGAATATTCTTAAAATACTTCACAAAATAATAAGGAGATTACAACCTAACTGCCATCTCTCACTACCAAAGCCACTCCAGTGCCATGTATGCGTTACATCTATTTGAGTTTTCATGACTGAGATCTCACAGCAACTCCCAAACAACTTACATTCCTGCCCACATTTTTGTTGCTTTACAAAAACTGCTCATAAAACCATGCTGATGAGAGAACACTTACCTATCTCGTTGAACATGAAGAAGTTAAGTAGGTGACTTACTGGAGTATTCACTCCTTCTCGACAATGTTCATGGATTGGAAAATTCAGTTATACTTCCTGAGGAGAAAAGGAAAGATGAACTTAGCTGAAATCCTTCAGTTTACAATGGTGGACTCCCTATACTGTACATGGGTGCAATAGTAGTACAAATGCAGTGAGAGTAAGTAACACTTATTTGACTGGATACAATACCTAGTCCATGAGACACATTCTTGACATAGCTCAGATGCCTAAGAAAAGGGAAATAAGTACACAGTGACCAAGGGACATACCAAACACCATTTTTTCTCTGTGAAAACAATGTAGCAATTTAAAAAATCCTAATAATATTCTGTTATTCCCTTTAATTAATATATTGCTCAGCCATGATCACAGAAGCTACTATCTCTTATTAATGGCAACAAAGCCAGACATATACCTGAAGAATGTGTATAGAATAAGAGAGATTTGGTAACTCAGTCATAAATGCAAATTCTCCATCAAAATGTTCCCTTCATCTCTCATGATTCTTTGTGTTGGGTGAAAACTTACAGCAAGTGGGAATAGAAAGAATGTAACCAAGGAACCAATTTTTTTTAGATATAACAGACCTAACTCACATGTGATCTCATATAGATCATGAGAGCATGCATATGGTTTCCATAGAGTAAAGTGAATTGGCTCCCATTACTGAGAGAAAGAACTAAACACAATCTACCATCTCTAACCATGAAGCTATTTCTAAAACACAAATGTGCCTAACGGAGAAAATAATTTAATATGGTGGAGTCTAACTGATTATAGAAATCACATTCATGGAAGGTTTTATTCAAAGCAGTAGACATCCAAATCAAATGAACTCAATGGTATTTTGACAAAAATTTTTTGAATCCTAATGTTGTGTCTTTCAAAATAAAAACCAATAAAATTGAACAAAAGAGAAAGTGGAAAAAAACATCAGTTTGTTCCAGCAGATTTCAAGATAAGATCATGATGTATACACACAATCAAATTTCTTTGATGGACATAGAGAATTCAACCTTGTGCTATCCAGCAAAGTTTCCCTGGTGGTTATCTTTCATAATGCTAGAAAACACTATCGAGTCTCCATTAAGAAAAAATAATGGTTTTCTTATCCTTTAATAATCCTTATATCTTACAATAATTACTGGCCTAGTAAAATGCATTAACATTTCCACTGTGTAAAGGGAATTTTGTGCTTAACAAACCAAATTATTAATTAGAGGGAGGCCAGTACTACAGGAGAGAATTCAGGAATGATACTACAAACATGATCAATAAACTTGGCTAGGGATTTTAAAGATCCTACCAGAAAACACACTAACATTGCTTTACTAAATATTAATTTTGCCAAATTCCCTTTTAAATATTTCTGTTATGCCCTTTGGCATGTGTTGCTGATTATTTCTGTAGATAATAATTCTATTACTAATTTTTTTTTGTTGGCACAATGATACATATCCACACAAAGGACAGTGAATAAACAACAGTCAGTACTCAGACACAGTTGGGGATTGTAAATGTCCCTATACTGGGTAAAAACAAGAGGACAGGATCTAATGCCTTGGAATGTCTCTATAAATGGTCTGGCTCTTGTAAACACGGCCTCCTACAATTAGAGTTACGTGTGTGCCCCTCACAAGATTGAGCAAAAATTCAAGAAAGGAAGAGGAGGGCTTTTCAATATCCCAACTCAGTCTGCACCCATTCTTACTGACATAGATGGCTAAAGGGGTAGCAAGTGTCCTGTTTCCTTAGAAATGTGGTCACTGCTAAGGATAAACAGAACATATTTCAGAAAAATAAAACAACAGACAACAAATACCGAGGGAGCATCATGTTTAATGGTGAGAAATTCAATTTTTTTTATTAAAATCAGGAATGGGACAAGAAGGTTCATTCTTCCTGTCTTATTCAGCAAAGTATTAGGAGATTCCTTTGACTAAGATATTATTTATGCATAAAAGTTTCTAAATGTGGCAGCAGAAACCTGATAATGATTAAAATTACTTTCAGCAATGTAACAGTGTGAAAAAATTAATGAAAAGACATGTCCAGAAGTAACAAATATTTTGAGGAACAAACTATGTAAACAATGTCATTTATAAAACATTATATATAGGTTTGCGGATTTAGCTCAGTGGTAGAGTGCTTGCCTAGCACGTGCAAGGCCCTGGGTTCAGTCCCCAATTCGAAAAAAAAAGAAAAGAAAAGAAAAAAAACATTATATATAATACTGTTATATAATATATATTATATAACAACATTTTATATAAAATGTTACATATGTATTACCTATGCATATATTTGATGATGACCAATAATATCGTTCACAGAAATTAAAAAATAATGTTGTAAAATTATATGGAGACAAAAAAGATACCCTGTAATATAAACCTGAATAGTAAACAAATTTGAGGAGCTATCATCATGCCAGATTTCAAATTGTATTGTGTAATAGCTGAAGTAACAAAAACTATAATGAATGGTGCTACCCTGTTATTTCTGTATTAATTAACTCTCTTTAGGAGCAACAGCCTCAGGAAACCCTCAGAATGATGTTGGCTTGGATCAAAATAGGCATGTATTTTATAAATTATTTTTTTAAATCTGAAACCCAAACAGCATTTTGAAATAGAAAACAAAATACAATAGGTAAAAGTATAGGGCGTGCCTGTGAGTAAATCTGTGTCTCAAAGTCTATTATCCGTCTGCACTCTGGATTTATCTGATGGAGGACAGCCAAGCCACCCCCCAAAAAAAACATAACCGCACAAAAAAACCAAAAACAAATCTGCATTATAATTTGCATATCTTATAAAGTTCATCCAAATCAATGGATCAAAGCAAAGTATAGATTACATATCCAAAGAAAGTTAGTTCCATTCCACCAGTTTATTATTGAATCTGGGCAAGATTTAAAAGTAAAAACATATTAACAAATAACATATACCGAAAGACACTAAAGTATTGTCTTAACATTCAAACTAGATCACCTTCTGTGATCACAGAAGAAAACGGTTTATTATTCTGTACTACTCTATGCAGTGTATGTGATGTGAGTATGTGAGTATGTGTGTGTTTTTGTGCATATATATGTACACACACACACACACATATATATATGTATATATACATATATATATGTATATATATATATACACATATATATATATATATATATATACACATGTGGAAACTTGCTGGAAGGTGCAGCAGGTTTCCACATGCCTGCAGTTCACAAAACCAAATACACTCTGCCCACTACTCTTTTTTACAGCCATTTTGGAAACCCCTTTCCTTTATTATAACTATCAAAACATCAAAACCCATTCTTACCTGATGACCCAACTATTCACAAACTGGGAGTTACAAACTACATCATCTATTGTGTTCTTTCCCTCTGATGATAATCTGTATGTTAACTCTCAAAATGATTTTAATCCGTTCATATCATTCAGTCTATGGCAGATACTGAGATACCACTGTAACTTCCTTTATGGGTGTAATATTTATGCTAAATCCGTGCACAAACTTAAATGTCCTTTTTATTTTCCTGACTGCCATTACTCCCACACACCAATAATCCACAATTTGGTCAGCTCTTTGAAATGCTAATGTTCACCCTGTAAGAGAAGGGACCTGAAGTGACAGGACAGATTGACAGCTCAAGGGGTGGGGCACAGCAGCAAACACAAGACAGGACAAAGGAAGCAAGGACCTGATCTGATAGCTTTCTGATCTGACTTATCAGAGTCAAATGCTTGAGATCTAGAGAATAATCTTTTATCCCAACAAAACTGAAATATTCAGTGTGAAAAAAATCTTATCTACCTATGAAAATATTTTGGGGGTTTGAAAGAGCTGACCTTGTTTGCTGCATTGCCTTGCTGATCAGTCCTAGTGTGCTTGTGACAGGCATCTATGTCTGCCTCTTCTCTGAGCAGGACCTGCTGCATGACTTAAGTAATCACACTGAACCCGCCCCTGTCTGTGCTAGTGAGCCAGCATAACCCTCTAATCACGCATGCGTGCATGGTTGCTAGGCTGCAGAGATTCAAAATCTTTTCGAAAGCTAATGACACAAGGCAGGCAGATGTGATCTATAAGCTGTACTATTGCTAGAATGAAAGCGCTGGGTCTTCAAATCCCCTGTATAAATTGGTCAGGGATAAATTCAAGGTGCTTTCTGGGCAATGATGACTACAGGGTATTGAATTATATTCACATTTAGATCTGTATACACAAGAAAGAAAGAGTGCTTAGGAAAAATGTAACAAAATTACAGAATGTACGAAAGTACTAGATACTTGTAATATCAGGAGAAATCACTAAAGAATAAAAGATGCTACTTTATTAATATTATGCCTTAGATTTTACTTGATCAGGTGGATTTTTAAAGTTTCCTATGTGTTCCTGTAAATGAAGCACTTACCATTAACATAACGTTTGCTATATACTAAAAGGATTGGTTTGTCATTTAATGATGATTTTTTCTTCTATTTTAAAAATTGTTGCTTTGAGATATTTACTTTTTGTTTGATTGCCTTTTAGATAAAGTTTTACACATTGGATTTAGCTGGAATGGAAATTAACTTCTTGACCGGGCTGTCTTTTAACTCAGAGATTTATTAACTTCTGACTTGTAAGTGCTACATGTAAACTCACATGCCACCACAGTTAGCTAGATTTCATTAATGCTAATTATGTGTGTGTGTGTATATATTCTCTCTCTCTATCACTGAAACACTGTCTCTCTGTTCTTAAGTCCCAACTTATGTCTGTGTGGGTGTCTCTCTCTCTCTCTCTCTCTCTCTCTCTCTCTCTCTCTCTCTCTCTCTCTCTCTCTGTGTGTATGTGTAGAGGTATGTAGGTAAAAAAGGCTGTATATTTCTCAAGATCTGCAGTTACATGTAATTCCTGACATGATTTCTGAGAAATAAGTTTGCAGAGCAGTATTAGTTTTTATAAGCAGAAGCATCACTCAACATCACTATGCAACTTTAAAAATTGATGATTCTGATGCGCAATGAATATGCAAATGAGGCATAAACATAAATGTAGAATAGCTCCTGAATGTTAACATTTGTACATTCATTTAGTTTTCAATGAATGTAAATATGATATTGACTTAGTAATATCCTTTTCTGCAAGACCTGGGATAGGGAAATGCATAAGGAATTACTCAGTGTGCTTTGTATTTGGACAATCTGCTCTGTGTTTTATGATTAAGGAAGGAAAAATTTGCATAAATAAAATGTGACTTTGAATGCATATGTGAATATTCAGCTTCCTATTCCATAGCACTATTTTCAGAAGCTATCCCTGTGTGGCTAACTTTGGTTCAATATATGACTGAGCAGATAAGTATGGCAATATATTAATTCATATCATATTGAAAGAAAGGTATGACCACTCTTAAACAGGCTGGGCTACTGCAGATCAGACCCTCTGAATCTTCTGTCAATGCTGGAGATATTTAAAGCTTGATGAAAAGATACTTCTGCATTCTTGGTTTCAAAGATAACTTTTAATTATTGATTCCTATTAGTAAAAAAGCCTGTGAGATTACAATTCTGTAGTATTGTATTTATCAAAATTGTCAGAGGATACTTGGTAACAAGTATGCCATAAGTTATAATAACTTATTACCTATAGCAGCAATGTTTGCTTCAATGGCTTTTTTTCCTGGCCAGGAAGATGCTGTGCAGAGTAAATTGGATTTAAATATACTGTGTTTCATCTTAATCTGCCAAATATCTGGTCAAAAGTAATGATTTTTAAATAAGGGATATTCTGTCTTCCAGATTTTATACAAGAACACAATTGACAAGGATAATATATGGTTTTATGAACAAGAAAATGAATCCTAAATTTTTGCATTTTATACATCTACTGTGTATCAAAGTGTGATTAGGACACTGAAAACGCCGAAAGAAATTCCTGTTTTATCATATTATTGTGTGTTTGTTTTTATTGAATTTTTCTATTTATTTTTCTTTTTTTTTTTTTTTAATTAACTTGAGTATTTCTTATATACATTTCGAGTGTTATTCCCTTTCCCGGTTTCCGGGCAAACATCCCCCTCCCCCCTCCCCTTCCTTATGGGTGTTCCCCTCCCAACCCTCCCCCCATTGCCGCCAGCCCCCCATAGACTAGTTCACTGTGGGTTCAGTCTTAGCAGGACCCAGGGCTTCCCCTTCCACTGGTGCTCTTACTAGGATATTCATTGCTACCTATGGGGTCAGAGTCCAGGGTCAGTCCATGTATAGTCTTTAGGTAGTGGCTTAGTCCCTGGAAGCTCTGGTTGCTTGGCATTGTTGTACTTTTGGGGTCTCGAGCCCCTTCAAGCTCTTCCAGTTCTTTCTCTGATTCCTTCAATAGGGGACCTATTCTCAGTTCAGTGGTTTGCTGCTGGCATTCGCCTCTATATTTGCTGTATTCTGGCTGTGTCTCTCAGGAGCGATCTTCATCCGGCTCCTGTCGGTCTGCACTTCTTTGCTTCATCCATCTTGTCTAATTGGGTGGCTGTATATGTATGGGCCACATGTGGGGCAGGCTCTGAATGGGTGTTCCTTCAGTCTCTGTTTTAATCTTTGCCTCTCCCTTCCCTGCCAAGGGTATTCTTTTTCCTCATTTAAAGAAGGAGTGAAGCATTCACATTTTGATCATCCGTCTTGAGTTTCGTTTGTTCTAGGGATCTAGGGTAATTCAAGCATTTGGGCTAATAGCCACTTATCAATGAGTGCATACCATGTATGTCTTTCTGTGATTGGGTTAGCTCACTCAGGATGATATTTTCCAGTTCCAACCATTTGCCTACGAATTTCATAAACTCGTTGTTTTTGATAGCTGAGTAATATTCCATTGTGTAGATGTACCACATTTTCTGTATCCATTCCTCTGTTGAAGGGCATCTGGGTTCTTTCCAGCTTCTGGCTATTATAAATAAGGCTGCGATGAACATAGTGGAGCACGTGTCTCTTTTATATGTTGAGGCATCTTTTGGGTATATGCCCAAGAGAGGTATAGCTGGATCATCAGGCAGTTCAATGTCCAATTTTCTGAGGAACCTCCAGACTGATTTCCAGAATGGTTTTACCAGTTTGCAATCCCACCAACAATGGAGGAGTGTTCCTCTTTCTCCACATCCTCGCCAGCAGCTGCTGTCACCTGAGTTTTTGATCTTAGCCAATCGCACTGGTGTGAGGTGAAATCTCAGGGTTGTTTTGATTTGCATTTCCCTTATGACTAAAGATGTTGAACATTTCTTTAGGTGTTTCTCAGCCATTCGGCATTCCTCAGCTGTGAATTCTTTGTTTAGCTCTGAACCCCATTTTTTAATAGGGTTATTTGTTTCCCTGCGGTCTAACTTCTTGAGTTCTTTGTATATTTTGGAAATAAGGCCTCTATCTGTTGTAGGATTGGTAAAGATCTTTTCCCAATCTGTTGGTTGCCGTTTTGTCCTAACCACAGTGTCCTTTGCCTTACAGAAGCTTTGCAGTTTTATGAGATCCCATTTGTCGATTCTTGATCTTAGAGCATAAGCCATTGGTGTTTTGTTCAGGAAATTTTTTCCAGTGCCCATGTGTTCCAGATGCTTCCCTAGTTTTTCTTCTATTAGTTTGAGTGTGTCTGGTTTGATGTGGAGGTCCTTGATCCACTTGGACTTAAGCTTTGTACAGGGTGATAAGCATGGATCGATCTGCATTCTTCTACATGTTGCCCTCCAGTTGAACCAGCACCATTTGCTGAAAATGCTATCTTTTTTCCATTGGATGGTTTTGGCTCCTTTGTCAAAAATCAAGTGACCATAGGTGTGTGGGTTCATTTCTGGGTCTTCAATTCTATTCCATTGGTCTATCTGTCTGTCTCTGTACCAATACCATGCAGTTTTTATCACTATTGCTCTGTAATACTGCTTGAGTTCAGGGATAGTGATTCCCCCTGAAGTCCTTTTATTGTTGAGGATAGCTTTAGCTATCCTGGGTTTTTTGTTATTCCAGATGAATTTGCAAATTGTTCTGTCTAACTCTTTGAAGAATTGGATTGGTATTTTGATGGGGATTGCATTGAATCTGTAGATTGCTTTTGGTAAAATGGCCATTTTTACCATATTAATCCTGCCAATCCATGAGCATGGGAGATCTTTCCATCTTCTGAGGTCTTCTTCAATTTCTTTCCTCAGTGTCTTGAAGTTCTTATTGTACAGATCTTTTACTTGCTTGGTTAAAGTCACACCGAGGTACTTTATATTATTTGGGTCTATTATGAAGGGTGTCGTTTCCCTAATTTCTTTCTCGGCTTGTTTCTCTTTTGTATAGAGGAAGGCAACTGATTTATTTGAGTTAATTTTATACCCAGCCACTTTGCTGAAGTTGTTTATCAGCTTTAGTAGTTCTCTGGTGGAACTTTTGGGATCACTTAAATATACTATCATGTCATCTGCAAATAGTGATATTTTGACCTCTTCTTTTCCGATCTGTATCCCTTTGATCTCCTTTTGTTGTCTGATTGCTCTGGCTAGAACTTCAAGAACTATATTGAATAAGTAGGGAGAGAGTGGGCAGCCTTGTCTAGTCCCTGATTTTAGTGGGATTGCTTCAAGTTTCTCTCCATTTAGTTTAATGTTAGCAACTGGTTTGCTGTATATGGCTTTTACTATGTTTAGGTATGGGCCTTGAATTCCTATTCTTTCCAGGACTTTTATCATGAAGGGGTGTTGAATTTTGTCAAATGCTTTCTCAGCATCTAATGAAATGATCATGTGGTTCTGTTCTTTCAGTTTGTTTATATAATGGATCACGTTGATGGTTTTCCGTATATTAAACCATCCCTGCATGCCTGGGATGAAGCCTACTTGATCATGGTGGATGATTGTTTTGATGTGCTCTTGAATTCGGTTTGCCAGAATTTTATTGAGTATTTTTGCGTCGATATTCATAAGGGAAATTGGTCTGAAGTTCTCTTTCTTTGTTGTGTCTTTGTGTGGTTTAGGTATAAGAGTAATTGTGGCTTCATAGAAGGAATTCGGTAGGGCTCCATCTGTTTCAATTTTGTGGAATAGTTTGGATAATATTGGTATGAGGTCTTCTATGAAGGTTTGATAGAATTCTGCACTAAACCCGTCTGGACCTGGGCTCTTTTTGGTTGGGAGACCTTTAATGACTGCTTCTATTTCCTTAGGAGTTATGGGGTTGTTTAACTGGTTTATCTGTTCCTGATTTAACTTCGATACCTGGTATCTGTCTAGGAAATTGTCCATTTCCTGAAGATTTTCAAATTTTGTTGAATATAGGTTTTTATAGTAAGATCTGATGATTTTTTGAATTTCCTCCGAATCTGTAGTTATGTCTCCCTTTTCATTTCTGATTTTGTTAATTTGGACACACTCTCTGTGTCCTCTCGTTAGTCTGGCTAAGGGTTTATCTATCTTGTTGATTTTCTCAAAGAACCAACTTTTGGTTCTGTTGATTCTTTCTATGGTTCTTTTTGTTTCTACTTGGTTGATTTCAGCTCTGAGTTTGATTATTTCCTGCCTTCTACTCCTCCTGGGTGTATTTGCTTCTTTTTGTTCTAGAGCTTTTAGGTGTGCTGTCAAGCTGCTGACATATGCTCTTTCCTGTTTCTTTCTGCAGGCACTCAGCGCTATGAGTTTTCCTCTTAGCACAGCTTTCATTGTGTCCCATAAGTTTGAGTATGTTGTATCTTCATTTTCATTAAATTCTAAAAAGTTTTTAATTTCTTTCTTTATTTCTTCCTTGACCAGGTTATCATTGAGTAGAGCATTGTTCAATTTCCACGTATATGTGGGCATTCTTCCCTTATTGTTATTGAAGTCCAGTTTTAGGCCGTGGTGGTCCGATAGCACGCATGGGATTATTTCTATCTTTCTGTACCTGTTGAGGCCCGTTTTTTGACCAATTATATGGTCAATTTTGGAGAAAGTACCATGAGGAGCTGAGAAGAAGGTATATCCTTTTGCTTTAGGATAGAATGTTCTATAAATATCCGTTAAGTCCATTTGGCTCATGACTTCTCTTGTCTGTCTACATCACTGTTTAATTTCTGTTTCCATGATCTGTCCATTGATGAGAGTGGGGTGTTGAAATCTCCCACTATTATTGTGTGAGGTGCAATGTGTGTTTTGAGCTTTAGTAAGGTTTCTTTTACATAAGTAGGTGCCCTTGTATTTGGGGCATAGATATTTAGGATTGAGAGTTCATCTTGGTTGATTTTTCCTTTGATGAATATGAAGTGTCCTTCCTTATCTTTTTTGATGACTTTTAGTTGGAAATTGATTTTATTTGATATTAGAATGGCTACTCCAGCTTGCTTCTTCTGACCATTTGCTTGGAAAGTTGTTTTCCAGCCTTTCACTCTGAGGTAGTGTCTGTCTTTGTCTCTGAGGTGTGTTTCCTGTAGGCAGCAGAATGCAGGGTCCTCGTTGCGTATCCAGTTTGTTAATCTATGTCTTTTTATTGGGGAGTTGAGGCCATTGATATTGAGAGATATTAAGGAATAGTGATTATTGCTTCCCGTTATATTCAGATTTGATGTGAGGTTATGTTTGTGTGCTTTCATTCTCTTTGTTTTGTTGCCAAGACGATTAGTTTCTTGCTTCTTCTAGGGTATAGCTTGCCTCCTTATGTTGGGCTTTACCATTTATTATCCTTTGTAGTGCTGGATTTGTAGAAAGATATTGTGTAAATTTGGTTTTGTCATGGAATATCTTGGTTTCTCCATCAATGTTAATTGAGAGTTTTGCTGGATACAGTAATCTGGGCTGGCATTTGTGTTCTCTTAGGGTCTGTATAACATCAGTCCATGATCTTCTGGCCTTCATAGTTTCTGGCGAGAAGTCTGGTGTGATTCTGATAGGTCTCCCTTTATATGTTACTTGACCTTTTTCCCTTACTGCTTTTAATATTCTTTCTTTATTTTGTGCGTTTGGTGTTTTGACAATTATGTGACGGGAGGTGTTTCTTTTCTGGTCCAATCTATTTGGAGTTCTTTAGGCTTCCTGTATGTCTATGGGTATCTCTTTTTTTAGGTTAGGGAAGTTTTCTTCTATGATTTTGTTGAAGATATTTACTGGTCCTTTGAGCTGGGAGTCTTCACTCTCTTCTATACCTATTATCCTTAGGTTTGATCTTCTCATTGAGTCCTGGATTTCCTGTATGTTTTGGACCAGTAGCTTTTTCCGCTTTACATTATCTTTGACAGTTGAGTCAATGATTTCTATGGAATCTTCTGCTCCTGAGATTCTCTCTTCCATCTCTTGTATTCTGTTGGTGAAGCTTGTATCTACAGCTCCTTGTCTCCTCTTTTGGTTTTCTATATCCAGGGTTGTTTCCATGTGTTCTTTCTTGATTGCTTCTATTTCCATTTTTAATTCCTTCAACTGTTTGATTGTGTTTTCCTGGAATTCTTTCAGGGATTTTTGCGACTCCTCTCTGTAGGCTTTTACTTGTTTATTAATGTTTTCCTGTGCTTCCCTAAGTGTGTTCAGGTCTTTCCTGAAGTCCTCCAGCATCATGATCAAATATGATTTTGAAACTAGATCTTGCTTTTCTGGTGTGTTTGGATATTCCATGTTTGTTTTGGTGGGAGAATTGGCCTCCGATGATGGCATGTAGTCTTGGTTTCTGTTGCTTGGGTTCCTGCGCTTGCCTCTCGCCATCAGATTATCTCTAGTGTTACTTTGTTCTGCTATTTCTGACAGTGGCTAGACTGTCCTATAAGCCTGTGTGTCAGGAGTGCTGTAGACCTGTTTTCCTCTCTTTCAGTCAGTTATGGGAACAGAGTGTTCTGCTTTCGGGCGTGTAGTTTTTCCTCTCTACAGGTCTTCAGCTGTTCCTGTGGGCCTGTGTCTTGAGTTCACCAGGCAGCTTTCTTGCAGCAGAAAATTTGGTCTTACCTGTGGTCCCGAGGCTCAGGTTCGCTCGTGGGGTGTTGCCCAAGGGCTCTCTGCAGCGGCAGCAACCAGGAACACCTGTGCCGCCCCTTCCGGGAACTTCAGTGCACCAGGGTTCCAGATGGTCTTTGGCTTTTTCTTCTGGCGTCCGAGATGTGTGTGCAGGGAGCAGTCACTTCTGGTTTCCCAGGCTTGTCTGCCTCTCTGAAGGTTTAGCTCTCCCTCCCACGGGATTTGGGTGCAGAGAACTGTTTATCCGGTCTGTTTCTTTCAGGTTCCGGCGGTGTCTCAGGCACAGGGGTCCTGCCGCTCCTGGGCCCTTCCCCGCGGGAGCCCAGAGGCCTTATACAGTTTCCTCTTGGGCCAGGGATGTGGGCAGGGGTGAGCAGAGTTGGTGGTCTCTTCCGCTCTGCAGCCTCAGGAGTGCCCACCTGACCAGGCGGTTGGGTCTCTCTCTCACCGGGTCTGGGAGCAGAGCCTATTTATTTTTCAAATGTTATTCTGTTACCTGGTTTCCTGGACATAAGCCCGCTATATCATCCTCCTTCCCTTCTTCTCTAAGGGTGTTCTCCTCCCCATCCACTCACTCCTGCCTTCCCCCTAACATTCCCCTACAGTGAGAGTCCACCCTTGGCAGTACCAAGGGCTTCTCCTTCCTTTGGTGCCCAACAAAGCCTTCTTCTGCTACTTATGAAGTTGGAGCCATGTGTCAATCCATGTCTTTCAGTAGTTTTAGTCCCTGGGAGCTCTGGTTTTTTGCCATGGTTGTTCTTATGGGGTTGCAAGTCCCTTAAGATCTTTCAGTCCTTTATTTCTTCCAACAGGGATCCCTCAGTTGCTGCTCCAAACTCTGCCTCCATATCCCCTCCTATGAATAATTTTGTTCCCCATTTTGTGAAGCAGTGAAGAAGAAACTCACATTTTATGAGCTTTCCACTGTCTCTGATTAATGGTGGGCTCCTTTTCTCTTCCTCCCCTTTTTTTTCTCCTCTGTCTCCTCTTGCTTTACTCCTTTGTTTAGTTTCTGTTTTTATTCATATCCCTTTTAATTTTTGGAACTTTGAGACAGTGTTTCATTAGGTATAGTAGGTTGAGCTCAAATATGAAGTAAACATTTTGTTTCTATTTCTTAAATTATATGATTAATATGTAAGTCAATATATCTTGAGTATTTTAACTTGATTTGTAAATGTGAAAATGACGTTGCTCATTAATTACTTTTACAAATTTTCTTTTTTTGTGAAAAAGATCAGTCACATTGGCAAGTGCCGTTATATCTATCAACTGAGAGGCATAGTCAGAGAGTCTACTATGAGTTTACTTACACCCAGAACTACATTTTAGAATTTGTTTGTAACAACAACAAAAATATATTAATAAAATTGAAATTGTAGTGGCAGAATAGTATTTCTTCTCTTTCTGTATCTCTAGTGGTAAACAGCAGGTTGCTGAATTAGCAGCTTATATCTCAAACCACAGAGAGGAAGCAGAGAGACTTCTCTCAAAACCTTCCACAAACAATCATCAACCACAAGTCAAATGATTAAAAATTAGAAGCTGACTCCTGAGGCTGCAGAGCGGAAGAGACCACCAACACTGCTCACCCCTGCCCACATCCCTGGCCCAAGAGGAAACTGTATAAGGCCTCTGGGCTCCCGTGGGGGAGGGGCCAGGAGCGGCAGGACCCCTGCCAGAGACACCACCGGACCCTGAAGGAAACAGACCTGATAAACAGTTCTCTGCACCCAAATCCCGTGGGAGGGAGAGCTAAACCTTCAGAGAGGCAGACAAGCCTGGGAAACCAGAAGAGACTGCTCCCTGCACACACATCTCGGACGCCAGAGGAAAACACCAAAGACCATCTGGAACCCTGGTGCACTGAAGCTCCCGGAAGGGGCGGCACAGGTATTCCTGGTTGCTGCCGCTGCAGAGAGCCCGAGGGCAGCACCCCATGAGCGAACTTGAGCCACGGGGCCACAGGTAAGACCAACTTTTCTGCTGCAAGAAAGCTGCCTGGTGAACTCAAGACACAGGCCCACAGGAACAGCTGAAGACCTGTAGAGAGGAAAAACTACACGCCCGAAAGCAGAACACTCTGTTCCCATAACTGGCTGAAAGAAAACAGGAAAACAGGTCTACAGCACTCCTGACACACAGGCTTATAGGACAGTCTAGTCACTGTCAGAAATAGCAGAACAAAGTAACACTAGAGATAATCTGATGGCGAGAGGCAAGCGCAGGAACCAAAGCAACAGAAACCAAGACTACTTGGCATCATCGGAGCCCAATTCTCCCACCAAAACAAACATGGAATATCCAAACACACCAGAAAAGCAAGATCTAGTTTCAAAATCATATTTGATCATGATGCTGGAGGACTTCAAGAAAGATGTGAAGAACTCCCTTAGGGAAACACAGGAAAACATTAATAAACAAGTAGAAGCCTACAGAGAGGAATCGCAAAAATCCCTGAAAGAATTCCAGGAAAACACAATCAAACAGTTGAAGGAATTAAAAATGGAAATAGAAGCAATCAAGAAAGAACACATGGAAACAACCCTGGATATAGAAAACCAAAAGAAGAGACAAGGAGCTGTAGATACAAGCTTCACCAACAGAATACAAGAGATGGAAGAGAGAATCTAGGAGCAGAAGATTCCATAGAAATCATTGACTCAACTGTCAAAGATAATGTAAAGCAGAAAAAGCTACTGGTCCAAAACATACAGGAAATCCAGGACTCAATGAGAAGATCAAACCTAAGGATAATAGGTATAGAAGAGAGTGAAGACTCCCAGCTCAAAGGACCAGTAAATATCTTCAACAAAATCATAGAAGAAAACTTCCCTAATCTAAAAAAAGAGATACCCATAGGCATACAAGAAGCCTACAGAACTCCAAATAGATTGGACCAGAAAAGAAACACCTCCCGTCACATAATTGTCAAAACACCAAACGCACAAAATAAAGAAAGAATATTAAAAGCAGTAAGGGAAAAAGGTCAAGTAACATATAAAGGCAGACCTATCAGAATCACACCAGACTTCTCGCCAGAAACTATGAAGGCCAGAAGATCCTGGACTGATGTCATACAGACCCTAAGAGAACACAAATGCCAGCCCAGGTTACTGTATCCTGCAAAACTCTCAATTAACATAGATGGAGTAACCAAGATATTCCATGACAAAACCAAATTTACACAATATCTTTCTACAAATCCAGCACTACAAAGGATAATAAAGGGTAAAGCCCAACATAAGGAGGCAAGCTATAACCTAGAAGAAGCAAGAAACTAATCGTCTTGGCAACAAAACAAAGAGAATGAAAGCACACAAACATAACCTTACATCCAAATATGAATATAACGGGAAGCAATAATCACTATTCCTTAATATCTCTCAACATCAATGGCCTCAACTCCCCAATAAAAAGACATAGATTAACAAACTGGATACGCAACGAGGACCCTGCATTCTGCTGCCTACAGGAAACACACCTCAGAGACAGAGACAGACATTACCTCAGAGTGAAAGGCTGGAAAACAATTTTCCAAGCAAATGGTCAAAAGAAGCAAGCTGGAGTAGCCATTCTAATATTAAATAAAATCAATTTTAAATTAAAAGTCATCAAAAAAGATAAAGAAGGACACTTCATATTCATCAAAGGAAAAATCCACCAAGATGTACTCTCAATCCTAAATATCTATGCCCCAAATACAAGGGCACCTACATACATAAAAGAAACCTTACTAAAGCTCAAAACACACATTGCACCTCACACAATAATAGTGGGAGATTTCAACACTCCACTCTCATCAATGGACAGATCATGGAAACAGAAATTGAACAGAGATATAAACAGACTAAGAGAAGACATGAGCCAAATGGACTTAACGGATATTTGTAGAACATTCTATCCTAAAGCAAAAGGATATACCTTCTTCTCAGCTCCTCATGGTACTTTCTCCAAAATTGACCTTATAATTGGTCAAAAAACGGGCCTCAACAGGTACAGAAAGATAGAAATAATCCCATGCGTGCTATCGGACCACCACGGCCTAAAACTGGTCTTCAATAACAATCAAGGAAGAATGCCCACATACACTTGGAAATTGAACAATGCTCTACTCAATGATAACCTGGTCAAGGAAGAAATAAAGAAAGAAATTAAAAACTTTTTAGAATTTAATGAAAATGAAGGTACAACATACCCAAACTTATGGGACATAATGAAAGCTGTGCTAAGAGGAAAACTCATAGCGCTGAGTGCCTGCAGAAAGAAACAGGAAAGAGCATATGTCAGCAGCTTGACAGCACACCTAAAAGCTCTAGAACAAAAAGAAGCACATACACCCAGGAGGAGTAGAAGGCAGGAAATAATCAAACTCAGAGCAGAAATCAACCAAGTAGAAACAAAAAGGACCATAGAAAGAATCAACAGAACCAAAAGTTGGTTCTTTGAGAAAATCAACAAGATAGATAAACCCTTAGCCAGACTAACGAGAGGACACAGAGAGTGCGTCCAAATTAACAAAATCAGAAATGAAAAGGGAGACATAACAACAGATTCAGAGGAAATTCAAAAAATCATCAGATCTTACTATAAAAACCTATATTCAACAAAACTTGAAAATCTTCAGGAAATGGATAATTTCCTAGACAGTACCAGGTACCGAAGTTAAATCAGGAACAGATAAACCAGTTAAACAACCGCATAACTCCTAAGGAAATAGAAGTAGTCATTAAAGGTCTCCCAACCAAAAAGAGCCCAGGTCCAGACAGGTTTAGTGCAGAATTCTACCAAACTTTCATAGAAGACCTCATACCAATATTATCCAAACTATTCCACAAAATTGAAACAGATGGATCACTACCGAATACCTTCTACAAAGCCACAATTACACTTATACCTAAACCACACAAAGACACAACAAAGAAAGAGAACTTCAGACCAATTTCCCTTATGAATATCGATGCAAAAATACTCAACAAAATTCTGGCAAACCGAATCCAAGAGCACATCAAAACAATCATCCACCATGACCAAGTAGGCTTCATCCCAGGCATGCAGTGATGGTTTAATATACGGAAAACCATCAACGTGATCCATTATATAAACAAACTGAAAGAACAAAACCACATGATCATTTCATTAGACGCTGAGAAAGCATTTGACAAAATTCAACACCCCTTCATGATAAAAGTCCTGGAGAGAATAGGAATTCAAGGCCCATACCTGAACATAGTAAAAGCCATATACAGCAAACCAGTTGCTAACATTAAACTAAATGGAGAGAAACTCGAAGCAATCCCACTAAAATTAGGGACTAGACAAGGCTGCCCACTCTCTCCCTACTTATTCAATATAGTTCTTGAAGTTCTAGCCAGAGCAATCAGACAACAAAAGGAGGTCAAGGGGATACAGATCGGAAAAGAAGAAGTCAAAATATCACTGTTTGCAGATGATATGATAGTGTATTTAAGTGATCCCAAAAGTTCCACTAGGGAACTACTAAAGCCGATAAACAACTTCAGCAAAGTGGCTGGGTATAAAATTAACTCAAATAAATCAGTAGCCTTCCTCTACACAAAAATGAAACAAGCCGAGAAAGAAATTAGGGAAACGACACCCTTCATAATAGACCCAAATAATATAAAGTACCTCGGTGTGACTTTAACCAAGCAAGTAAAAGATCTGTACAATAAGAACTACAAGACACTGAAGAAGGAAATTGAAGAAGACCTCAGAAGATGGAAAGATCTCCTATGCTCATGGATTGGCAGGATTAATATAGTAAAAATGGCCATTTTACCAAAAGCAATCTACAGATTCAATGCAATCCCCATCAAAATACCAATCCAATTCTTCAAAGAGTTAGACAGAACAGTTTGCAAATTCATCTGGAATAACAAAAAACCCAGGATAGCTAAAGCTATCCTCAACAATAAAAGGACTTCAGGGGGAATCACTATCCCTGAACTCAAGCAGTATTACAGAGCAATAGTGATAAAAACTGCATGGTGTTGGTACAGAGACAGACAGATAGACCAATGGAATAGAATTGAAGACCCAGAAATGAACCCACACACCTATGGTCACTTGATTTTTGACAAAGGAGCCAAAACCATCAAATGGAAAAAAAGATAGCATTTTCAGCAAATGGTGCTGGTTCAACTGGAGGTCAACATGTAGAAGAATGCAGATCGATCCATGCTTATCACCCTGTACAAAGCTTAAGTCCAAGTGGATCAAGGACCTCCACATCAAACCAGACACACTCAATCTAATAGAAGAAAAACTAGGGAAGCATCTGGAACACATGGGCACTGGAAAAAATATCCTGAACAAAACACCAATGGCTTATGCTCTAAGATCAAGAATCGACAAATGGGATCTCATAAAACTGCAAAGCTTCTGTAAGGCAAAGGACACGGTGGTTAGGACAAAACGGCAACCAACAGATTGGGAAAAGATCTTTGCCAATCCTACAACAGATAGAGGCCTTATATCCAAAATATACAAAGAACACAAGAAATTAGACTGCAGGGAAACAAATAACCCTATTAAAAATGGGGTTCAGAGCTAAACAAAGAATTCACAGCTGAGGAATGCCGAATGGCTCAGAAACACCTAAAGAAATGTTCAACATCTTTAGTCATAAGGGAAATGCAAATCAAAACAACCCAGAGATTTCACCTCACACCAGTGAGAATGGCTAAGATCAAAAACTCAGGGGACAACAGATGCTGGCGAGGATGTGGAGGAAGAGGAACACTCCTCCATTGTTGGTGGGATTGCAAACTGGTACAACCATTCTGTAAATCAGTATTGAGAATCCTCAGAAAATTGGACATTGAACTGCCTGAGGATCCAGCTATACCTCTCTTGGGCATATACCCAAAAGATGCCCCAACATATAAAAAAGACACGTGCTCCACTATGTTCATTGCAGCCTTATTTATAATAGCCAGAAGCTGGAAAGAACCCAGATGCCCTTCAACAGAGGAATGGATACAAAAAATATGGTACATCTACACAATGGAATATTACTCAGCTATCAAAAACAACGACTTTATGAAATTCGTAGGCAAATGGTTGGAACTGGAAAACATCATCCTGAGTGAGCTAACCCAATCACAGAAAGACATACATGGTATGCACTCATTGATAATGGCTATTAGCCCAAATGCTTGAATTACCCTAGATGCCTAGAGCAAATGAAACTCAAGACGGATGATCAAAATGTGAATGCTTCACTCCTTCTTTAAAAGGGGAACAAGAATACCCTTGGCAGGGAAGAGAGAGGCAAAGATTAAAACAGAGACTGAAGGAACACCCATTCAGAGTCTGCCCCACATGTGGCCCATACATATATAGCCACCCAATTAGACAAGATGGATGAAGCAAAGAAGTGCAGACGGACAGGAGCCGGATGTAGATCGCTCCTAAGAGACACAGCCAGAATACAGCAAATACAGAGGCGAATGCCAGCAGCAAACCACTGAACTGAGAATAGCACCCCGTTGAAGGAATCAGAGAAAGAACTGGAAGAGCTTGAAGGGGCTCGAGACTCCATATGTACAACAATGCCAAGCAACCAGAGCTTCCAGGGACTAAGCCCCTACCCAAAGACTATACATGGACTGACCCTGGACTCTGACCTCATAGGTAGCAATGCATATCCTAGTAAGAGCACCAGTGGAAGGGGAAGCCCTGGGTCCTGCTAAGACTGAACCCCCAGTGAACTAGACTGGTGGGGGGAGGCGGCAATGGGGGGAGGGTTGGGAGGGGAACACCCATAAGGAAGGGGAGGGAGGAGGGGGATGTTTGCCCGGATACCGGGAAAGGGAATAACACTTGAAATGTATATAAGAAATACTCAAGTTAATAAAAAATAAATAAAAAAAAATTAGAAGCTAATCATTGACATCTCATTGAAACCACTGCATTCCACGCCTTGTCACCACAGTCTCACAACCAAATTATAATAAAAGTATATACTATACAAATTTAAAAGACCCCATTATTTTTAATAGAATGAACCCTGTTTAAAACTTTAAAGCGTCGTTTGAGCCTCAAGTCAATAATTTCAATGTTATCCCGTAAAATCAAAATATAGTTACATATTATTAAGATACAAAGACATAAACCTATATTACTTTTTCTCTAACATTAACTCAGGTCATCATGAGAAATACCTTACCTCCTGGGTTCTGTTGTTCCTTGTGTGTATAGCATATCGGCATTTATGATGAAAGCATCCTCTTCCTTTTGGCATCAAAGTTCAACGGGATTTAGCACATTCTTTCCCAAGGAGTACATACAAGGCAGATCTCTGAGACTCATGTCCCTGAGACCACAAATGAGCCCATGAGGGCTCCTTGTTTTTTGGCTTAGTCTCTGGGAACTCTGGGGAGTCTGGTGAGTTGACACTGCTTTTCTTCCTATGAGGTTCTCTTTAAATAAAATTCAGCTCAGCATTATAATGTTTCATGATATTTGTACTTTTTCATAATTAACAAAATAATTTTTCAGTTAAAAGACAACATACAAATAAACATTTGTTCTAACTATGATATTCATTCTTTTAAATTAGTGTTTAATTGTCACCCATCAGCTTCTACAACTGAGTATGTGTTTCTTTTTTTTCTTTTATTGGATATCATTTTTATTACATTTTAAATGTCATCCTCTTCATCCATCCCTGCTTCTATGAGGGTGCTCCCTCACCCACCCGCCCACCCACTCCCTCCCAACTCCCAACCCAGACTTTCCACTACACTGGGGCATCTAGGACTGAGTGCCTCTTTTCCCATTGATGCCCTACAAGGCCTTCTGAGTATGTTTCTTATCCCGAAACCATTTTCAATAGCCAAAAACTCCATAGTACTTATCAATTTTCCATGCACTATTCTTTTACTTGTTTTCCAGCCATAAATATACGCCCAATAAATTATGAATTACTCAGATAAAACTTTTACATCAAATTAAAAAACATTTTGTGATTATTTGTAAACTGTAAACCCATTAAATTTTAAACAAACACCATTTACCTAGGGATCCTTCCCATATGCTGCCACCAAGGCCACACTATCACTGATGCCAATAAGTGCTTGCTGACAAGAGCCTGATATAGCTGTCTCTGGAGAGCCTCTGCCAGAGTTTGACCAATACAGATGAGGACGCTTTCAGCCAACAGTTGGACTGAGCACTGGGACCCAATGGAGGACTGCAACACCATAGGAAAAACCACGATAGCAGCTAGCCAGACCTCCTAGAGCTCCCAGGGACTAAACACCACGGAAACAGTACACACTGAGGGACCCAGAGCTCCAAGACGCAAATGTATCAGAGGATGGCCTTAGGTAGCATCAGTGGGAGGGGAGGCCCTTAGTTTAGTCAAGGATCAATGACCTAGCATAGGGGAATGCTAGGGTGGTGAGACAGGATTGGTCTGGTGGATGTTCAAGCATGCTCACAGAAGCAGGGAGGAGAGGGGATATCATAGGTGGCTTGTGGCGGGGAAACTGGGAAAAAATAAAGAAAAATATCAAAACATTACAATAATGCAACCTTGTCAAATCTAATTTTTAAAGATAAAATCCAAGATGCTTTTAAAGAGAGAGAGACTGATGTTTTTAATACCCTATACGAGAAAATTTTTGTGATTCCAGCCCCCAGGATTTTGAGATGAATTCACATCATATAGATTGGTGAAGTACCGAATTAAAAAAAATCTTGGTGGCAGCCTTGGTGGCAGCCACACGTTTCTTGCTACCCATCCTAATGTTCTGTTTTCCAAATGAAGCGTGCACACACACACACAAACACACAAACACACACACACACACACACACACAGAGAGAGAGAGAGACAGAGACAGAGACAGAGACAGAGAGAGAGAGATCCTTTATATATTGATATGCCTAGAAGAGCTCACAGCTCACAACTCAATGGCTCAGTCACTTCCTAATCTTTATATTCACCTCCTTCAGATATTCTCAAATTATTACGTACTCAAATCTATATTTCACCATTGATACTTTGGACCCAGTCTGGCAGCCCTCTTGAGGTGTCTTTTTTCTGGCTCTAACATGGCAGCTATTCTGTCTAGTCCTGTATCTTCTCAGGCATGGAGTCTGTCATTCTCCTTGCATGGGAAAACTCCCTCTATCTCCTCATTCCTCTCTTTCCCTGTGACTCCTGCATTTTATAAATCAGGCTTCTGTCTGCCTTTCCCAGTCATTGGCTCCCTGCAACTTTATTTACCAATCAGAATCAACTGGGAGCAGGGTCCTTCTGTTAAGTTCAGACGTGGGGTTCTCAGGCAAACAATTTTGGGGACCCAAATTAACATAATATGAGCAGCAATACGCCAAACTCACTACATAAACTAATGTATGAAAAATAAATATAGAAATAAGCAAGGTGAAAATTACTTTCAGAGTGTTTGCAATTTTACAAATCACTAGAATGATACGTGTAGGGCTACTATTTGTATTCTGATATAAAATATCCTTTGTTTAAATATTAATTTCATATATAATTCACAGCTACTTCTGTTTCATATATCATTTAATAGGTTGCATATTACTTTATAATTACCTTTGCTAATATAAGTACCTTTGCTAATATAAGTATAAGTACTACAAAAGTAAGAAGAACAGAGAGAACGTTTTTGTTGTTGATGCTATGCATTCATGTATGTTTGTGTGTCTGTGTGTGTTGTGTGTTTGTGTGTATGTCGAAGAATTCTTCACATATTACATACCATTATGGTTCATACAGTATTTTTATATTTGAAGGCACTTTTAATTGGTAAAACTAAAATATATTTAGATATGATCGAACACATCAGTAATTTTAGGACTCAAGAGGATAAAGCAGAAGGATCATAAATTCAATGTTAGTATAGGCTATATAAGAGTAAGAGCAGAAAGCCTAGTAAGGTCTTGAATGAATGTTAATAATGTTTTTCTATTTGACATTAATTGCCTAGAGGCTTATTGAACCACATTCCCCTAGCTCCCATAACTATATCTAGGTTCTACTATGGTGTTCATGATCCCTCCTCTGCTTCCCATGACCGGAGGTTAACAGGTCCAAACCTCCACAGGTTTTGTGCCAGTACTGACATGTTTTGTGAGACCAATGGTATAATGGAGATGTTATATTTGAAAGATATTCAAACCTATCGAACTTACTTTTTGGCATGTATTAATTACCAAATATTAACTACTTCATGATATTCTTGGAGGAGTGATATAGTATTCTCCTGTTCATATGGGCTTTCAATAGTCCTGATGCTCAGCACTTCGAGTAGTTATAACCAATGCTCTTACCTCTGATCGCTGAACAAGAAATTTCTCCAGAAAATCAGTTTCAAATTATTACATGTATACTTAAAATAATAAAGTAAAAGAACTAATGAGAGAATGATGGATGTAGAAAATAATGAAGAGAAGAAAAGGAGGGGGAAGAAGTTAGGAGAAAGGAAGACAAAGGAAGGGATAGAGTGAGGGAAGCAGGAAGGAGAAAAAGGAAAAAGGGAACAGAATCATATGTAGGTCATAAAAAGGAATAATAGGATTAATAAGATAAAGTATATTATATATCAAAGGTAAACAAAGTAATCAATTATGTTATATAATCAAAAACTTCTAATACATTTTAATTTGTTTTTTAACATATTTACTTTGCATTTCGCTCAATTTTCCCATCCTCGTCACTGCCTCTTACAATCTTTCCTCGAAATCCATTCTCCTCTGAGGGAGTGGGGGATGCTCTGGGTATTCTCCCACCCTGGTAATTCTTAAACAAAGACATTATGAATTTTAAGTGCAAATGGATGGAACTTGAGAATATCACCATGAGTGATGTAACCTAGTCTCAAATGGACATGCAGGTTATATACTATCTTATAAGGAGATACTAGACCTAAAACTGAGGTTATCCATGCTAACCTCCACAGACTCAAAGAAGTTAAAAAGAAAGAAGATCCAAACAAGATTGCTTGAATCTCACTTATAAAGGGTGAAATAGTCTTATGAGGCATATGGATGGAGGGATACAGTAGGGAGAGGTGATAATGAGTAGAATGGGGAACTTCAGGGGTGGTCATGAGATGCTACATGGTCATGAGAGATTGCTACATGGTCATGAAAATGAATGAAAATATGCAAAGGAAAGTGTAGGGGAAGTGGGGGTGGGGTATCTCCATAATGAGACAGAGATTTGGGATAAAATAGTATCTGAAGAATCAATAGAGGTTACCTTAGCTACTACTCTCAGCACTGGGGATATGGAACCTTTAGAGGCCACCTCTTGTAGCCAGACAGTAACCCCAGAAAAGTTATAGAGACACCAAACAATTCTCAAAATGTTCAAGCCAATATTTATCCTGTGTACAAAAAACGTAGGCACAGGGAATGGGGCAGAGTCAGATGGACTGACCAACAAATAACCTGACCAACTTGAGCCCCATCTGATGGTGGAAGTACAGATCCCTAACAATATTGATACTCTGTAATATTTGCAGACAGGAGTATGTTTTCTTCTGAGCATCTCTACTGACTCAGAGAGATACAGACACCAACACAATAGTGAATGGAGCTTGAGAACTCTTATAGAAGAACCGGAGAAATGATTGTGGACCCCAAAGTGGATGAAAATTCCACAGGAAGACTAACAGAGTTAAGACCCTGGTGGGCTCTCAGACACTGAATTACCAACCAAAAAGCATATGCCAGCTGAACCTAGACCTTTCTTAAATTTTATAGCAAATGTGAAGTTTGGTTTTTATATTGGTAAGGAACAAGTATAAAGGGGTCTATCCCAAATGCTGTTGTTTGCATTTGAGATGAGTACTTGTAGCTTGGGTGCTTTGTTGGCTCCCAATGGAGTGGATGGCCTTAGCCTCAGAGAGACTTAACATGCCAGGATGGAGGATACCCATTGGTCCCCCACCCTCTCAGTTGATATAAAGGGTGATGGTGCGAAGGATTGTGGGATCAGTGAGCAGGAGGAGAGCATTGAGAAGCATGTAAACTGAACAAGTAAAAAACAAAACAAAACAAAACTCCAAGATATATCGTTTTGTCCCGATGCATATTTATAATCATGTTGTATTTTTACGAAGAATCAAGAGAATAAAAGTTAAGGGATTGGAGAGAGAGTTTGATAGTTGAATACTGCTACTTTTACAGAGTTCCAAGGTATTCACAATTAACTGTAAGGATTCAGAAATCAATTGTGTTATTTCTTAATATATTACTATTAATGGCAAAAAGTAATGGGATTGCATGACCTCATAACATTACTTTTTTTTCTTAATCTTTTTTATTGGATATTTTGTGTATTGACATTTCAAATTTTATCCCCTTTCCTTATCATCCCTCCAGACCCCTTAACCCATTCCTCACCCCCTGACTCCACAAGGGAGCTTCCTCACCCACCGACTCACTCTCTCCTGCCCTGTCATTCCCCTATAGTGTGGCATTAAGCCTTCACTGGGACAAGGTCCTCACTTCCCATTGGTTCCCAACAAGCCCCATCTTCTTGTATATATGAGGCTGTAGACATAGTTTGCTCCATTTAGTGGGAGGTTTAGTCCCTGGGAGTGTGGGGTGTCTGCCTTGTTGATACTGTTGTTATTCATATGGGGTTGCAAACCCCCTCAACTACCTCAGTCCCTTTTCTGTCTTCTCTATTCTGGACCCTGTCCTCAGTCCAATGTGAACATCCACCTCTTAGTACTTAAAATTTCTTATAATTTTGTCACCTGAAGTTAAGTTTAAAATACATGTACTGCCAAAATTGAATTTTTTTAGGGTAAGATTCAAAATGAGTATCTTCTTATTAAGAAAATTAATTTTTCAATTTCTTCTTTATAAGAAGTCCTTTTTTGATGGCAGTGAGTTCATTTGAATCATAAAATACATGAATAGATTACCTCAGTAAACCAGGAGTTCTTCTAGTTTTGTGTTTCTAGTTGTGTTATGTGTATGCAGTTTTTATGGTATTTGTGACCCCTGGGAAATGAATATAGTTTCAGTTCACTTATCATAAAATATTTATTGATTAGTTCCTAATAGTATGAATAATCCCCGATTCGATTTGAGATTGTTTTAAAGGGAGGGTTTGGGAAAGGACATTTATAGGAGAAATTCATACAAACACATTGAATACCTATGCAAGGAAGACAAATTTTCTGTTCTGTCAAGTGACTAAGGCAATCCAAAACATCTTTGGCTATCTGCATAAGAAAGTTGCCAAAGTAAAAAAAAAAATATCCAGTTAGTCATATCATACAACTAGATGATTATGACTATACATTTTTGCGTGAGGCTCACTGAATCAAGGTTATTGGGAACTTTTCTTACAGGGAGTGATATGAGATAAAATTGGCTGGTGGACACCCATAGAGTTGCTTAACCTAAAATGTGCCTTGCCATAGCACTGTCACAATACAAACATGTTGAATGAAAGTTTATAATTTCTCTGTTTCTAGATGTAAAGTCATGTGTCACCATGGTTAGCTAGATTTTATTAATTTTAGTCATGTGTGCATATTTTTCTCTGTCTCCATCTCTGCCTCTATCAGTCTCTGTTCTCTCCTCTCTTTCTCTCTCTCTCTCTCTCTCTCTCTCTCTCTCTCTCTCTCTTGCTCTCGCTCTCGCTCTTGCTCTCTCTCATGCTCTCTCTCTGTTTGTCTCTTTGTCTCTGTCCCACTTCTGTCTTTGTGTGTTTGGGTCTGGGTTTGTTTAGGGGGGGAAATGCAGAGAAGTATGTACGTGTCAAAGCTGTCTATGGCTCCAGATCTCCAGTCCCATGTAGTTTTTAGAATCCTGACATGAGTTCTGGGTTATCCTCTTACAGGGTAATACTTTATTTTACAAGTAGAAACATCACACAGGATCTTCTATGCACCTTTAAGCCGTGGTGATTTAGATGCATGCTTATTTTGCAAATGAAAGTACAAAAAAATATAGAAAAATTCTTGATTTTAAATGTTCATACACTGAATTATTTTCCAGTAAATGTAAATATGATATGGACTAAGCAATATCTTTTCCTGTGAATCAGAGACTACAATGGAAAGAGAAATGCATTAGGAAATAGTAAATGTGCTTTGAATTTGCACAATGTGCAAAAATCTTCAAAAATAATAAGCTGGCTTTGAATGCACATGGAATTACTCTTCTTTCTATCCTATGGCAGAACCTTTCGAATTTATTCTTGTGTGGCTCAAGTTTCTTCAATGTAGGACTGAGCAGATAACTATTGTAATATATTAATTCAAGCCAAAATGAGAGATGGAGGTGACCACCCTGAAACAGGCTGTGGTATGACAGATCCCTCCCTAAGAATCTTCTACCAATGCTGGAGAAGTTTAAAGATGGCTGAAAACATACTTCTGTCAATTTGAATTTTAAGGATTCCTTTCAAATATTGATTTTTATTAGGAACAAAGTCAGGGAAATATCTGTGTTGTTTTATTGTATTTGTTAATATTGTCATAGTATGACCTGCAGCGAGTATTCCTTAAAAAATTGATTTGTTATTTTAACGTCTATATTTGTATCAGTAACTTTATCAGGCCAAGAAGTTGTTGCATAGAATGGGTTAGCTTAGTCATACAGATATCCATATATATCTGCCACCTAAGACTTTAAGGTTAAGGTATCATATTATAGTTCTCTCATCTTCCATATTTTATATAATAGCTACAAAAGGCAAGAATTATATAGGGTTACCCAAACAAGAAAACAAATATTTAATTCTTTAGATCTATCCATATACTGTGCAGCAAAGTAAGATTAGGTCACTGGAAATACCTAAAAAAATCCGTGTGTCATAAAATATATTGTATTATTAATCATATAAGTAATGAATAATTGTGAATATGTAAAATTATCAATTCCTTAATTTGAGTTGCAGAGTCCTTTCTGGGACATAGAGAGCCAAATTTTTACTGAAGAGGCCAGTGCTAAGTCTCTTGAACCAGGTCCTACCCAGGGGGACAGGTTCTCCTACCTGCATTAGCTAATTAAATTAAATGTGCACAAGGAAGACAGAGAGTTTGCCTCTTGGGTGATTCTTGATCACATCAAATTTAAAGAGAGAATAACCATCTCAGTAGTATCTAAGAATAAAGGAATGTATGAGATGTGTGCAATAATCTATGCTATGATGTTCTACAGATGAAAACTATGCCTTCATAATCTCTGATTTGAGTATAATTTCTAGCATTGATATTGTTATTTGGGCAATTTACAAAAAGTTCTGTGTACTGCTTACAAAATCTGTGTAACAAAGAGGAATTATACAGGCATAATTAAATGGACATTTAACATGGGCAGCTAGAAACGTTGTAGTAGTATGGTGGAATTAATAGATTTTTAAAGTAACCCAAAAGATACAGGGTTCACTATCTAGGAATATAAAGGATTGTGTAGGTAATGTTTTTGTAATTTTTCTGGACAAAAGTTTCATTTGCACATGCTTGATTTTCCCAAAACCCCCCCTTTCCATAGCATAGAATTCTAGTTTACATACGATGAACATTTTACTCATGTTTCTTGAGCTTTTCTTTACCTCTGCTTATTAAAGTCCTCTCTTCTTCCTCCTTCTTCCACATTACTTAATTTCTTCATTTGTTTATAACTTTTTTTTTATATTTGAAAGTTGTGAGATAATGTCTCATGCCTGGGCTGTCTTCAAACTTTAATAATCCTTTTGCTTCTATCTCTAGGAGGACATGATGAAAGATGTGAGACAATTTACCAGGAATGTTTTTAATTTCATTTTAAAATGTACATTTAATTTTGATTATTAATTACGTTTAAAAATAAATTTTTGTGAAGAAAGTCCAGTCTATTTGGTATATGCCTTTAAATGTAATATCTGAGAGTCATAGACAGAGAGTCAGTATTGTTTTTAACTACACCCAGGATTATGTTTTGGAATCCTTTAGTAACAACAACAAAATATATTAATAATATTAAAATTATAATAGGAAAAGATTTTTTTCTCAACTTTCTATATCTTGCATGGCAAGCAGTAGGCTGCTGAAGTAGTAGTTCAAACTTCAAAGAAGAAGAAAAGAGGGCTATTTGAAACATCATGGGGTATTTGAAAGATAGAATGCTATCTTCAGGGATATTTTTTGCACAGCAATGTTGTATCTCCTAATCTTCCCCAAACAGCCATAGACATATGTCAGGTATTTGAAAATTTGAAAGTAATATTAGGCATCTCACTCAAACCACTGTGTTCTGAATCTTGTCATCACAGTCTTACCACCAAATCACAATACTATCATATATTATACAATTTTAAAAGACCCTATCATCTTTCATAGAATGGATATTGTTTAAAAGTTGAAAGTATTTTCTGGACCTCAACTCAATACATTCAAGTAACTGCTATAAAATGAAAAGCAATTAAATACTTACAGCATACAACAGCACAGAACATATATCACCTTTCCTCTGATATGGATTCAGAATGTTCAGAGAAATCCATAGATTTCTTGAGATTCATATTTTTTTGCCTCTATCTCCTGGGTGGTGTTGTTTCTTGTGTGTACAATCCAACCTGCATTTGTGATGAAGTTCAAGCTTAAATCTGTTTAGTTAGGCAAGTACTTTACCAAATATTCAATATCAAACATGCCTGTCCTGGCACTTGCAGAGTCCCACAGCCTTGGCCTTTCAAACAGTTTACAAATGCAGTACATTAAAGAATCCAGTAACTTTTTTTACAATCCACAATTTCTGTAAGAGTCCAAAGTCTCATTTGGAAAATATGGTCTTGTAAAATCAAAATAAAAGCTTTAAACTATTTTATTACTTCAAGAGAAGAATCAAGCAACAATGTGAACAAAGAAAAATGAAACTGCAATCGTGTTAATAACTCAATATCTTAATAATTGTGATCCACTTACGTTTTTCTGGCATCTGTTAAAGATCTCTATAACTTCTCTAGCTCTTCCTCTGTAGCACATATACAGTTGGACATTCAGGCTAGAGCTGTCTCGAACCCATTGGTGCTGCTGATCTTGTCTATCATCCTATGCTATTTGCACACCCCCCATACTGGGGAACCTTGCAGCCAATGAGTTGCACTTGAACCATTAGTTTCTTCTGTCATGTTTTCAGAAATCAATCCCTGCCACAAAGTGACAAGCCAGAGCTGTTGTCAATGACATCTCCATGCCTGTATAATTAGCGATATGGGTAGGCGATAGACTTATGACCTCATCATTTTTGGAGCACAGATTCTGCACCTTCACCTTGAGGCATCACTTCTCAGAGACTTCACATCTGATTGAATGTTTAGACCAAAATGGTCAGCATTTATTATCCAGACACACAAGTGTTTCCTTCCCTTTAGTAACTCTGGTATTGAAATTACGGAATGGTAATTTCTTCCAGTACATTTGGGAAGCAAGGTTTAGTTCACGAGGGAATAAAACTCCAAGAATACTAGATAAAATACTTAATAAAAAATACTTTGTACTTTTCTTGATCTTGGATTGTATATTTAGTATAATAAAAGAATAAGGAAAGACAGAGACAAAGACGGAGGAGATGATAGAGATAGATAGATAGATGATAGATAGATAGAGAGAGAGAGAGAGAATGAGAGAGAGAGAGATTAAGCAAGATAAATCTGAAGAATCAGTGCATACCAAAAATGGTAGCCAATAGTGGAAATTGAGAAAATAGACTAACTGAAAGACATTACTCACAATGTCGACAAATATCTGGTGATTTGCAGTGCAGGTCACCAGTTTTCCCTTCTAGGTCCCAGTTTCCCAACTCCTACAAACCAGTAGTCTGCTCAGAGGAAGAATCCCTTATTTGTACAGATTTTGACAAGTACAAACTTTTGAAAAAGACCTCGAGTGTCTGAAGAAAAGAGAATATTGCAGAGGACAGTGAACCTTATTGTTTCAAAACTAATGGTGAGGATGGATTGAGGAAATATTCTTGTAACAAAGGTACAGCAAAAGTAAGTTTTGCTCAAGAACTCTGGAAGGAAAATGGGATTCAAAATAAAAGTCCCAAAGCAAGAGGTATTACAAACATGGTTTCAGGGCAAGTCCAGGGTACACAACTGCTTAACCTGGGGCCTTGTCTGAGAAGTGTTCCTGTGGATTTAGGCAGATTTAATGTTCCAGATATCTAGTCTCTAATACTGTCTTGGCAAACTCAGTATGAAGGAAGGAGAGATAGGAGGTGGTAAGATTGGTATAGAGGACAGAAATTAAATGAACAATGTGCATCTGATAATTAAGTAGAAAGATACTTTTGATAAAGTTCTTTCCTTGGGGAGAAAGGAATGGGAAAATGCTACAGTGGTACTAGACAGAGCAATTTAAATCAGCTCCTAAGCCTATTCCTCAAATTTCAAAGCCTAGCTTTATAACTGTTCCCTATCCCTCTCTTAACAAGAATTAGGAAACACCAGTCATTTTTATAGAGAATAGTAAAAATTTCTCATGAGTGAAAACTGGATACCTCATACACATGAGTTTACCAGAAACTGCATCTTTTTTAGTATATAAACAAGGATTGTTTGTCAGGAAATATCACTTGGACCTTCTTCACTGCATTTTCTAGCATCTTAAGTGAACATCATTGGTGTTTTCAAAGACCAACTAGGCTTAATTTCCTGAGACAAAATTAGAAAGACTGCTATACCAAGAGGTCATGGATAGTCATTAATTCTTTTGTTACATAATCTTAGTTTTAAAATCCTAGATAGATATATTTGTGGTATTACCCAATGTCAGAATTTATGGTATAACAAGATGTCCGACTAGTCATCAGATTTGCTGGCCAGAATTTTTCAAGTAGACCTGATTTCTTTTTAATTGTGCTGATTGCAAAGATAGATATTTAAATAGACTATTTTAGTGGTTGGGACTTTGTATTAGTGTTTGAATATATGTCTAAGGATCAAATGTCTGCAGGGATTGAAGAAGGAAGAAGAGTGAATCTTCAGCACCAGTGTGAGTGGCTTCACAGATCATAACAAGCAGACATATAGGAGATGTTAATTGAATAATTTCTCTGGAAGATTAGAGCATAGTTAAATTTTTTGTGAGATTTGTCTAAATTATTCAAAACATCAAATTAAATTTTAAACTTTTACACCTAAATTAATTAATTAATTAATGGCCTCCTGTCAGCTGTTGTATGCTGTCGGGTGTTCTGGTGTTTGAGAGATCTCGGGGGTCCAGGTTAATTGAGACTACTAGACCCTCTACAGGGTGGTCCTCCTCCTCCTCAGCTTTTTCCAGCTTTTCCCAAATTAAACGACAGGAATCATTAGCTTCTGTCCATTGGTTGGGTATAAGTACCTGCATGTGACTTTTTCAGCTGCTTGATGGGCCTTTCAGAGGGCAGTCATGCTAGACTCCTGTTTGTAAGCACACCCCAGCATCAGTACTAGTGTCAGGCCTTTGGGCTTCCCCTTGAACCGGATCCCACTTTGGGCTTGTTTCTGGATCTTTTTTTTCCTCAGGTTCCTTTCCATTTTCATCCCTGAAGTTCTTTTAGAATAAAATAATTATGTGTCAGAGTTTTGACAGTGGGACCGGAACCCCATCCATCACTGGATGCCTTGTCTTTTTGTGTGAGGTGGTATCTACCAGTTCCTCTGCGCATTGTAGGGCATTTTGTTTAAGGTCCTTCCTTTTGAGTCTTGAGAGTTTCTTACATCCCAGGTCCTTGGTATATTCTGGATGATATCCCCAAACGTCGACCCCTTGAAATTGCCTGTTTCCTTTCTTTCTGTTGGACTTAGGGTTTCAGTCCTTTCTCCCACACAATACCAGATCATCTTCTCCTTTTCCTCACCTGCCCCATGTCCCCTTTCCCTCCCCGATCAATCAAACCTCCACCTTGTTATTGTTGTCTTCCCACTCCCAGATGGGAGTGATGTGTCCTCACTTGGGCCCTTTGCTTTGCTGAACTTTCTGAATTCTGTTAACTGGATCTTGATTATTACATATATTTTGTTTAACTAATATCAACCGATAAGTGAGAACATACCATGCATGTACTTTTGGGTCTGAGTTACCTCACTCAGGGTGATATTTTTTCAGTACATCCTTTTGCCTGCAAAAATCAGGATGTCCTCGTTCTTAATAGCTGAGTGGTATTCCATTGTGTAAAGGAACCACATTTACTGGACTCATTCTTCTTTCATGGGACACCTGTTCTGTTTTCCATCCTATAACTATCAAAAACATGGCTCCTGTGAAAAATGTGGAATATGTGCCACTGAAGCATGGTGGGGCCTCTTTTGGGTATATTCCAAAGAGTGGTAATGTTGCTTCTTCAGCTAGACCTATTTCCAATTATTTGAGGAACCTCTGATTGATTACCAGTGTGGTTGTACCAGGTTCCAATACCAGCAGTTGGGAGTGTTCCTCTTTCTCCACATACTTGACAACATGCACTTTCTCCTGAGGCTTTTATCTTAGTCATTCTCATTGATGTAAAGTGGAAACTCATGGTCATTTTCATTGCATTTCTCAGATCACTAAGGATTTGTACATTTCTTTAGGTGCTTCTCAATCATTCAAGATCCCTCTGTTGTGAATTCTCTTTTTACTTCTATAACCCACTCTTTGTTTGGATATTTTTCTTTATTTTTTTGGTTAGTTTTTGAGATTTTTAATATATGTTTGATATGAGCCCTCTATCATATGTGGAGGTAGTGAAGATTCTGTCCTAATCTATAGGTTATTTCCCTAATTTCTTTCTCAGTCAATTTATCATTTGTATAAAGGAAAACTACTGATTTTTTTGAGTTAATTTTATATTTGTCAACTTTGCTGAACTTGTTTATATGTTGGAGTAATTCTCTGGAAGAATGTTTGATATTGATTATATATACTATCATATCATATGCATATAATGATAACTTTATTTCTTCTTTGCAAATTTATATCCCCTTGATCTCTTTTTGTTGCCTTATTTTTCTAGCTAGCACTTTGAGTACTATATTTATTATATATCGGGAGAGTGAGCATCCTTCTCTTGTCTACCATTATAGTGTGATTCCTTCAGGTGTCTCTCCATTTATTTGGTGTTGGCTGTTTGTTGGTGGTAAATTGTTTTTATTTTGTTTAGGTATGGCCTTGGATTCCTGATTTATCCAATACTTTATACATGAGAGAGTGTTATATTTTGCCAAATGCTATTTCTGCATCTAAGGAGATGATCCTGTAATTTTCTTCTTTGAGTTTGTTTATATGGATTTATATGAGTTTGTTAAATAGATTACTTAAACAGATTTTTATTAATTGAACATTTCAAATGTCCTCTCCCTTCCTGGGTTCTCCTAAAAGGCCCCTGCCTCTCAACCTCCCGAGTCCTGTTTCCATGAACATGATTTTCCCATTCCCTCAACTCTAGACTCACTGCCCTAGCACTGAGCCTTCACAGGACCAAGGGCCTCCCCTCCCATTGATGCTAGATAAGGCCATCCTCTGCTACATTGGCAGCTGGAGCCATGGGTCCCTCCATATATATTCTTTGGTTGGTGGTTTAGTCCTTGAGAGCTCTGCTGTGTTTGGTTCAATGATACTGTGGTTTTTCCCGATAGGGTTTCAAAACCCTTTAGCTTCTTCAGGTCCTCCCCAACACTTCATTTGGGTCCCAGTGTTCAGTATGATGTTTGGCTGCAATTATCCACATCTGCATTGGTAAGGCTCTGACAGAGACTCTCAGCAGATAGTTATATCATGCTCCTCTCAGGAAGCACTTCTATGCCTCAGCAATAGTATCTGCATTTGGTATATGCCTACAGGGTAGATCCCTATAGGGGCAACCAGTGGATGACCTTTCCTTCAGTCTCTGCTCCACTTTTTATCTCTGCCTTTCCTTTAGACAGGTGTAATTTTAGGTTAATATTGGTGAGATCGGTTGGTGGCCCTATGCCTCAATTGCAGGCTGTGCCTAATCTCCAGATATGGTCTCTACTGATTCTCTCTACCATTTTTTAGGTATTTCAGCTAATGTCATCCCCACCGGGTCCTTGTTTCCTGGTATCTGGGACTTTCTGGTGGCTATAACAGTTCACCATTCTACATTCCTAGAAACTTCTGTTCAATTCCCTGACCATCTGTATATCTATCCAGTATCCTCCCATACCTGGATTCTGCCTCCCCCTTTTCCCTCCCACTCCTCTTTTCCTGCCAATTCCCTCTCACCCTCTACCTTTTATTATTATTTTATTTCCCCTTCTTAGAAGAAGCGAAGCATCTACAAATTGGTCTTCCATCTTCTTGACTTTCATATGGTCTTTCAGTTGTATTGTGTGTATTCTAAAATTTTTTGGCTAATATCCATTTACTAGTGAGTACACACCATGTATGTTAATTTCTGACTGAGTTAGTTTACTCAGGATGATATTTACTAGTTCCATTCATTTGCCTAAGTATTTCATGAGGTTGTTTTTAAAAGCTGAATAGTACTCCTTTGTATAAATGTACCACACTTTCTGCATACATTCCTCTCTTGGAGGGCATCTGGGTTCCAGCTTCTGGCTATTATAAATAAGGCTGTTATGAACATAGTGGAGCATGTGTCCTTGTTATATGTTGGAGCATCTTTTAGTATGTGTCATGAATTGGTATAGCTGACTCCTCAGGTAATACTATCTCCAATTTTCTGAGTGATTTCTCTGAGTGACACACATCCTCACCAGCTTCTTCTGCCAACTGAGTTTCTGGTCTAAGGCATTCTGACTTGTGTGAGATGGAATCTCAGTGTCATTTTGATTCCATTTCCCTGAAGACTGAGAAATCCATTGCGACAAAGGGAGGTTTTAATGATAATACAAAATATTAATATTAAAACTTGGCTTCCTTAAAATGTTAAACAAAACATTTTTTTAAAGCTGCCGCCACCTTCAGAGGATATTTGAGACTAAGCAGTTGTGTCCACAGGTTGAGGGTTGACTACAAGAGCTCAAAAATATTTAACATTTCTACTTATGTAAGAGAAAGTCCTTGAATTCTCAGACATTATAGTCTAATTGTTGTAATATATTTATTATCAGGTAATAGCTACAAGTGCCTACAATAAATATTTGGCTGCTGGAGGAAGTTACAAAAAGCAAAAAGAATGACATAATGTTTAGACAGAAATGTTAGAGTAAATTACAGGCCATTTTCACACAATTCGCATCACACCATGTTATGAAGACTGGGACATAATTCTTTCCTATGGTTTCAAAATTTCCCGGGTTCTTAAGACTGGGTACAGATATCAGCAAACATCCACAACTCTATCAGAAATTCCATGGAAAGTGAATTTTCAAGGAATTTGACTTTCAATTTTATTTTGTTATGATGGCGTTGAGAATTAGAGTAAACATTAATTTAGGCAAAGTCGATATTTGATGGTAGAATTCTCCAAAACTATTAGGGTTTTTTATTGGAAAGGAGAAATTTGGTTAAAAAGGGAAGATCTTCTTTTTGAAAAAAAACTTTAATTATTGGAATGACACTGTTAAACACAAGTAGAGCATTGGAGAAACACAAAGCTCTAGAGACAGATACCTGAACCTATAAGGGAAAACAGTTACAGCAGAAACGAGAAAAACAGCAACAACAAAATATTTAAATGTCCTAAAAATGACATTGTTTCCTTCCTCAATCAAATTTCATCCAGAATACAGAATCTTTTATTTAGGATATATGTATATTTCACATATAATTCTATTTTAATAAGAACCAAGTTTGGATCCTGTAATAGTCTATCTGTTGTAATATATTTATTCTCAGATAATATTGAAACTGCCTCAGTTTCCTCACTTGATGTGGGCACATCTCATTGGTCTTTTGCTATTGGACTCAATGATAGACCTCATCAACCCTTTTTATAAAAGATGGTTTTGTGACATAGTTTGCAAAGTACTACATAGAGCTGCTTTAACCTTTGTTTTGCAAGAACCATTTTTTCTATAAGCAAGAATCCACGTGTCTTCCTATCTGAATATGTTTCTCATTCCTCCTGTTTTCAAGATGGTTTCTTATCACTCTGATCCTTTTTGAGCCAGCCTTCCTCAGTAGTTAGACATTTTCATCCACTGGCCCTCCACTTGCTCTTTGGCTGTAAATTATTTACTAAGATCCAATGCTAAACTCTGATATAACCAAAATGACTTCACAAAAAGACTATATTGAAGTTTCTTTTGTTTTCTTAACAAACTGCTTTTCTGACAATATAAAAATAGTAATAAATATTTTTTAAAAAAGGACAAGTATTTGTTTAAAGTCACTGAGACGATTATCCATACACTGTAATTGGCATAATTCTTGAGGACAAATTATGTGGCACTGAAACAAGCATCTCTTATAAAATTTGTCTCTGCCTTCTGCGTTTAGATACATTTTGGCGGATATATTAAAGAACTGCAGAATTCAAAGTATGTCCTGTATTAGATATCCACATTCCATTTGAAGAATCACATCTAAATTTACGTTAAAAACAATAAAAACAGCTTACGAATCTGCTAAAAATTCCAAGAAAAAAATTTTCATTTTAAAATTATGATAAGTGGTTCGTGATTTCTGTGATCCCTCAATTAAAGCTAAACTCTTCACTTCCTTATTTAGAAAGCAAAACATAGTTTTCGGCGCATTTGTAAATTTATATTTGAAAAAAACGAGACTACCGAAAAACAGGAGGATTGTACTACTCGTATAATTACGAATTCATTCAAACGAAAATACCCTAAACCTGAAAACTGGAAAAGCAAACCACGGTTTTGTGTTCCTGCAAGCATATTTAGTTAATGAAAGCGGGTGTCACTCCTAAGCTTGGCTCCAGAGGAAGTTGAAAACCGAAAGGAATTTTGGTCCTTGTAGTTTCACCATGTTAATTGTCTTTCCGGGAAGCTTGGAAGCTGGGGATGGTGGGGTGGGGCAGGGGTGAGACATCACAGCCTGCAGTGCTTTTATGACTTACTTCCTGTAGCGGGTGTACTGATTGGAGCAGCACTCTGCAATTGGATCTTATTTATTGTTGACGGTACTGAAAAGAAAAGAATTCCTCGGTATTTTCTAGAAAGCATCTTTTTCTAATTCATGTAATACTAAATCCACTCATCAAAATAGTCTAAGTGAAACTTAAAAGTAAGTATTAAACATACCACCCATCACAAGGAAGGCTGCCAATTGCTTTGTGCAGCAACAGTTAAATCACTGATGGTTCCTTCACCCAGCATCGATGAGAGGTTTTGGTCCTAACCTTACTGTAACTTTTTATGCTAAGGTCGGGTGTTCTGTTCACACATCCTTGGGAAACCAGTTACCAGGTTTTTTGTTGTTGTTTTGTTTTGTTTCTGTTGTTGTTGTTGTTTTGCTTTGTTTTTAAAGGGAATGGAAGGAGTGGATCTGGGGTGAGAGAAACTATTGTGGAGAGTTGCATAGAGTGGTTGAAGGGAAATGGAGTGTAATGAGCGAGAGAAGAATAAACGTAATAATAATAATAATAATAATAATAATAAATCTTAAATGTAACACAATAAAATTGAATAAGACTAATAGTGAAGAACGAGAACTATAAAAATTTGCTCAAAACCCTCCTTTATGTATATATGAGAGGAAAAAGCCACTTAGAAACAGAATTATGTTTATTCTAGTAAGGCTTATCTACGAGCTCTTGGTAGAAAGTTACAAAGCAGAGTTCAGTATCTACAAACCAGGTAAACGGACCTTTTCAACTGGTTAGTTACAATGTTATCCCCAAATTGCAGGGACCTCAAGAGGCCCTATTGCAGCCAATTCTGATGTAAATATGTAAGGGTCTTTATTATGAACTCTATTTCAAGGTATCCCACTCTCCCCATTACAGCATATCAGAGGGAGAGCCACCAGTTTAGCCACTCGGTGTTTTTATTATGGATAAATCAATTTGTGAATTTCCATAAGAGTCAACAAGTTAATATTTTATAAACTGCATTCTGGTGTATTCTTCAGGAACAGAACACAGGGACAAACCCAACTGATGAACAGGATGGTTTTCTATTCTCTGCAGGATGTCTTAAGACATTTATATGTATCTTGACTCTTATTGTAGCCTGACTAACTGTTGCTAAGGGGCAAGGGGTGGCCATAGGATGATTGTGTAGGTGAACTTTGTGACTCTCTTCCTAGAGTTGGAGTTTAACCCTTGGCTCAGAAAATGGTGTTTCTTCTTAAACAGATTTGGTTGGGATTGACAAAAGGTTAACAATTTTGATAAGCAATCATCCTAAGAGGAATGATTGAAGAGAGCTTGATTTAAGGATCAAAAGTTTTGTACCACTTGCAAAACAAACCTGGGGTGTGAAGGGTTGTCTCCATGCTGATTTCTGAGGACTACCTGCATTCAGAAGCCAATAGGATCTACCTGTAGGTCAACTGCTTCTGATCATTCAGAATAACACCCAAAACCCCTCCACCCAACTACTGTGTAGAGCTAATTGCTCAAACTTAATAAAAAAATAGCATATATCCTTGGCCAATCCTGAAGTACTAATGACCATCACTGAGGAAGGTATCTGAAATTACTGTTGCCAGAAGTTCTGCCCCCATCATGGTTGCTGACAAAAGTAAATGTGGCAACTCTCCAACGGTGGGGTATTTTAAGTACAACCGGCTTCAGCACCTCAACTAATAAAGCCCTATTTGTTGTATAAATTGTAATGTGACTGAAAATATGCAGAAAATGCAACTATAAAGAATGAAGCATAAATATATAAACAATTGTTAAATAAATCGATTTCACTTTTAAATCTGTATTTTGTATGTGCTCATGGCAAATATTTCTCTCCATCTGGTTTTAATGTCAGTCTCAGAGGATATTTATTGAACTTTATTTTGTTATTTTGTGTATAATGTGATGTGCCATCTAACAGCGTCCTACAGCATTCTTCCTATATCTCTGAAGCACATACCTTAAGTAGTCCATGTAGACATCAGGGATAGGATTTGACTTTGAGATGACTGTTTAAATTCTTAGAAAACAGCACCATTATTTCATATTCTTTATCCATCTGCATTCTACTAAGCATCTTTTTAGAAGTTTCCATCACATTTTCTGTTTTTTCAAATAGTGTCTGGCACAGTGAGCCATATAGAGATATTCACTCCTTTAAGCATAGTTTGGATTGTGGATCTAAGTGCAAGAATGAATTCTATGTTGTAGCTCTATGAGAGCTAAAAAGAATTTACACCCTGAGAATTTATTTCTCATGACCATTTCCTTTGCTATATGCTCTTTGATTTTCCTATCATCATATTTTTTCTCTATCACAAATCTGCCCATGAAGCTTAGTGCTTCATAGTTTCTCTTCCCCCACTTACAGATTACAAATTTGTAAATTCATCACCAAAATTTTATTCAGGAGTTGGCTGGCCCCTTTTGTACTGATGAAACCACAAAATTGTATATTTGTGTGTATATACATGCACACACATACATATATGATATGTTTTATATATACATATATGTATATATTATATTAGCTATATGTACATATTCAGGTATATATTCTATTATTTCATATAATAAAATGCTTAATACCCATATCTTAAATATGATTCAAAATTTGGGTGCCCTTTTTTCTCTGGCCTCTTCCTGAAACTTATACTTCTATTGTCCCTTGTAACTCTAATTTCCATAGACCAAAGTTTTTAAATTTGAAAGACAGCACTCCACATGTTTTTCATTTATCTTGAAGAACCTGTAGTTGGTGTGTGTGTGTGTGTGTGTGTGTGTGTGTGTGTGTGTGTGCGCGCGTGTTTTTGTGTGTGTATGTTTGTGTGTGTGTGTCTGTGTGTTTGTGTGTGTGTATGTATGTGTGTACTATTATTATTTGTCTGTGCCGTGTGGTTCCATATGCTCAGGTAGTGTGTGTGTGAATGACTACTTTCAATCTGGATCTTTGAGATGTGAAGATGCAACATTTAATTTAATATTTAAAATCTGACTTTAATATGGGTTGCATATTCTACTGTAATCCTATGAAAGGACTGGGTAGAAGGAATGTTTTTCTTTTTCCCTTCCTTGATTTTATCTCACTACCATATCCATTACTTAATTGTTCTTAAAGACTGCTTTCATCATAATCCTGTTGTATACCGCAGAGCAGCTAAGACATGTAGCATGAACAACTACAAGGTTCTTGGATCTCTATTCATAGACAGCTATTATTCAGCTAGATTGACTATGGCCTGTAAATCATTTGAAAGCAACTCATGTAGGATATTATATATTTATTTCATAATTTCTGTTACTCTAGCAATCCATGACTAATAAAAAGAGTGAACAGGAAATTATACTACTTTTACTGATATCAACATGTATAAGGTAGATGGGCGATTCCAGTTTCACTGGACAAAATTGGGAAAAGAATGATTTAAAATGAAGAATCATGTTTCTATACAAAAACTGTTTTAATAACAAGGGAATCCTCCAATTTTAATTAAAGGGGATCTCTATAACATAAAAGAGGTCTCTGTGAGTCTTAATAAGATGCATGTTGCCATTAAATATCCTCAGCTCCTTAATCAACATGAAATATATTCTTACTTGAACTCTCAGTGGCATTTAGCAATGTCACTGGGTGCATATCTTTTTTTTTTTTTTGCAGGATTGTAGTGATTCAGAGATTGGTTCTGAGTCTTTTTCAGCAAGTGTCTCCATTCCTTTGAGAATAACTTCTCTTTGTGCAATAAGGGGCTTTTGTTCAAAAACTGAGGTTAGTATAGAAAAACTTGGCAAAATACAACACCTCATCATGCTAAAATTCTTGGAAAGATCTAAAATTCACAGAACATACCTAAACATAATAAAAACAATATACAGAAAACTAACAGCCACCATCAAATTTAATGGAGAGAAACTTGAAATAGTCCAATAGTAAATCAGTAACAAGACAAGGCTGCTCACTGTTTCTCTTTTTATCCAATACGTTACTTGATGTTCTAGCCAGAACAATTAGACAATAAAAAATGTCAAAGGGAAACAAATTGGAAAGGAAGAAGTTAAAATATTACTATTGGCAGATTAAATGATAGTATAATCAAGTGACCCCAAAGTTCCACCAGAGAATAACTAAGCCTGATAAAAAACTTGACCAAAGTGGCTGAATATAAAATCAGCTCAAATCAATAGCCTTCTTCTATGGAAAATGCAAAAGTACCAAGAAAGATAATAGGAAAACAACACCCTTTATAATAGCCACAAATAATATAAAATATCTTGCTGTGACCCTAACTAGCAAGTGAAAGGTCTGTATGACAAGAATTTTAAATCTCTGAAGAAAGAAATAAAAAAAAAAACACAGAAAATTGTAAGACTTCCCATGATCATGGAGGAGTAGGATTAACATAGTAAATATGTTCATTTTTCAAAAGCAATCACACTTTCCATGAAATCCCGATCAAAATTCCAACTCAATTTTTCACAAATATAGAAAGACTAATTCTCAACCTTTTCTGGAATAATAAAAAACCCAGTATAGTGACAATTATATCCAACAATTAAGGAACTTCTGCGTGAATCACTATCCCTGAACTCAAGCTTTGCTACAAAGCAATAGTGATAAAAACTGAATGGTCTTGGTACAGAGACAGCCAGGTAGATGAATACAATAGAATTGAAGACCCAGAAATGAAACCACACACGTATGTTCACCTGATCATTGACAAGAAGTGAAAACAGTACAGTAAAAAGTAAGCATTTTCAACAAATGGTGCTGGTCTCACTGGAGATCTGCAAATAGAAAAATGGATATTGAACGATTTTTATCTTGTTTTACAATTCTCAAGTCCAAGTGGAACAAGGACCTGCACATGAAACCAGATGCACTGAATCTGATAGAAGAAAAATGGGAAAGAGCCTTGATCATATTGTCACAGGGGAAAACATCCAAACAGAACTCCAATGGCTCAGGCTTTGAGATCAACAATTGATAAATGGGACCCCATTAAACTGAAGATTTCTATAAGGCAAGGGCACTGTTTAAAGGAAAAAACAACAACAACAACGTAACAATCCTATATCTGGTAGAGATGTAATATCCAAAATATACAAATAACTTAATAATTTAGACTCCAGAGAAATGAATAAATGAAGAATAAATAAATGAAGAAACTCAAAGTATTTTCATTAAAATCAGAAACAAGACTAGGAAGTTCACATTCCATGTCTTGTTCTGTACAATATTAGGAATCTTAGGGAAGCAACAAGTGTGTAAGTTATAAAGGCAGTAGGAGTAAGAAAAGCAGAAGTCAATTCATGATCATTTAAATATGATAGGATTCTATAAGTAAAAGGTACTAAATATATAACCAGAAACTGCATAGTGCTAGTAATTACATTCAGTAAAGTTCCAGGATTAAAAGATAGTGAAAAAATAATGTTTCTGTAATGAATATTTTGAGAAGGAAATAATAGACACAATATCCTTTACAATACATATATATTATAAATTTATGTGCAACATTGTTAAATATATTATAAATATATAATAACACCATGTTATGAAAAGTATCATGTATGTATACATATATATACATATATGTGTGTGTATGTGTACATACAATATATATTATATATGGTAACTGTAGAAAATTCAAAAGTTTACAGTGAAAATGTAAGGTAAAAGAATAGCAAATTTAAGAAAATTAAACCAGAAAACAGAGCTCGACATGCCTTTTATGGTCATGGATTATCAGGGCTATTCTTATGAAAATTGCCATTCTAACAAAAGGAATTCACTTATTCAGTGTAGTAATCAGTAATACCCAATGCCAACTAAAACAATATAGCTGTAATGTTATACGGAAACAAAAAACACAATTATTGTATAAAGAAAACATGAATAATAAAAGAGTTGTAGAAGACATTATGTCAGGGGTTGGGATTTAGCTCACTGGTAGCAAGCACAAAGCCCTGGGTTCAGTCCCCAGCCCCAGAAAAAAAAAAAGAAGACATTATGTCAGATGTAAATTTATATTACATAGCTAAAATAACAAAAGTGTGTGGTATGGTACTACTATGCTATATCTATATTAATCAACACAGAAGCAAAAACCTTCAAGAACCCTCAAAGTGCTGTTGGCATTAGTCACAACAGGCCTTCACTTTGGAAATACATTAAAAATTTTAAATCCAAACAACATTTTGAAATAGAAAACAAAATACAATGACATAAAGGATATGACATGTCTCTGTGGACCACTGTGTCCAAGAGTTTATAATAGCCTACACTGGGTCTTCTCTTCATATCTTATAAAATTCAGTTTAGTGTTTTTATGGGATTCCTACATATGTTAGGAAGTGGGTTTCTGATTCTTCTGCCTATTTCTTTGGCAATTTTTCTCCTGTTGAGTTGCCTTGTCAACACTCAGTATCATGGGCTTTGTTTATCTTATTATAATTCATTTCATTGTGCTTGGTTTTCATAATTTGGGATGCGTGGTTCTAAACAAAAAAGGAATTAGTTACAGAAGGGAATGGAGGTGGGGAGGAACTGTGAGGAGTAAAAAAAGGAAACTGCAATTATGGTTGATTGTATTAAAATAAATTTTCAATGAAAATATAAAATATGATACATTTTAATGGAAAATACAGTTACAAAACAACTGCAAACAAACAAACAAACAAAAGAAAAATACAATACACATCCTTGTTGATTTTTCTGATGAAGAATGGCCAATAACCAAAAATTAGCACACTATTTTTCTATCACATAAATTTCAATCAATTATGGGAAGAGCCAAAATAAAAAAGATAACATATCCAAAGAATGTTATCCCTAATTCGCCAGTTTATTGTGGAATCTGTTCAACATTACAATATTTAAAAAATACTAATAAATAAAAAAAATCAAAGGATAATAAAGGACTGTAAACATTCAAACTAGGTTACTTTATTAGATCTCAGAAAATAAGTTTATTATTCTGTAACACTGATATATATATATATATATACAGTGTGTGTGTGTGAGTGTGTGTGTGTGTGTATGTGTGTATTGTGTAAAAGATATCCCACATTTACATATTTTGGGACTTCATACATCTGAATTTACTCTCCACTACCCTCTGTTAAAGCCAATTTGGAAACCCCCTCTTTTTTTATTATAAGTATCATAGCGTAAGAACTCCTACTGCTGTGGTTTCCCTCTGACGATAATCTGTATATTAATCCTCTAGTGATTTTTCCCCTTCATATCCTTCAGGGCGTGCAAAACCTAATTTAAATACCTGTAGAAATATTATTTTTATGCAGCACCTGTATACCAACACAAATGTTCTTTTTTTATCTGACTGCCATTATTCCCACACACCAATAATCCACAATACTGTCAGCTCTTTGAAATGTTAATGTTCACTTTGTAAGAGAACTGAGATAAAGTGACAGGGCAGATTGAAGGTTCAAGGGGAGGGCCCCTGCAGCTAACACAACACAGGACAGGAAAAAATGAAGTCAGGTACACATGTAATAGTTTTCTGATCTGATCCTTCAAAGACGTGAGATATATAGAATAATTTTCTAATTACAACATATTTGAAATACTTAATGTGCAAAAATCATGTCTACCTAAAAAACACAGGATCAAAGTGGGAGCTGACCGTGGTTGTTGCCCTGCCTTGCTGATCATTCCTAGGGTGGAGGTAACAGGCACCTTTGACTGCTTTTCTCAGACCTGAACCTGCTGCACTGACTTGATTAATCACAGTCCCAACCCCCAGTCTGTGCCTGTGAGCCAGCACAACCATGCAGTCACACATGTGTGCATGTTTCCAGGCTCCAGGGATTCAAAATCTGTTGTAAAGCTAACGGCATAAGCAGGAAGTGACGAGCTTTAGGCTTTCCTATTGCTAGTATGGAAGAGGGGGTCTTCACAAGCTCTTTAGAAATCAGTTAGGAGTAAAATTAATGTATTTCCCGGGCAACGGGGATACATAATGGAGATTTATAGTCATCTTTAGATTTCCTTTTTTTTTAATATTTTTTTTATTAACTTGAGTATTTCTTATATACATTTCGAGTGTTATTCCCTTTCCCGGTATCCGGGCAAACATCCCCCTCCCCCCTCCCCTTCCTTATGGGTGTTCCCCTCCCAACCCTCCCCCCATTGCCGCCCTCCACACACCAGTCTAGTTCACTGGGGGTTCAGTCTTAGCAGGACCCAGGGCTTCCCCTTCCACTGGTGCTCTTACTAGGATATTCATTGCTACTTATGAGGTCAGAGTCCAGGGTCAGTCCATGTATAGTCTTTTTTTTTTTTTTTTTTATTATTAACTTGAGTATTTCTTATATACATTTCGAGTGTTATTCCCTTTCCCGGTTTCCGGGCAAACATCCCCCTCCCCCCTCCCCTTCCTTATGGGTGTTCCCCTCCCAACCCTCCCCCCATTCCCACCCTCCCCCCATAGACTAGTTCACTGGGGGTTCAGTCTTAGCAGGACCCAGGGCTTCCCCTTCCACTGGTGCTCTTACTAGGATATTCATTGCTACCTATGGGGTCAGAGTCCAGGGTCAGTCCATGTATAGTCTTTAGGTAGTGGCTTAGTCCCTGGAAGCTCTGGTTGCTTGGCATTCTTGTACATATGGGGTCTCGAGCCCCATCAAGCTCTTCCAGTTCTTTCTCTGATTCCTTCAACGGGGGTGCTATTCTCAGTTCAGTGGTTTGCTGCTGGCATTCGCCTCTGTATTTGCTGTATTCTGGCTGTGTCTCTCAGGAGCGATCTACATCCGGCTCCTGTCGGTCTGCACTTCTTTGCTTCATCCATCTTGTCTAATTGGGTGGCTGTATATGTATGGGCCACATGTGGGGCAGGCTCTTAATGGGTGTTCCTTCAGTCTCTGTTTTAATCTTTGCCTCTCTCTTCCCTGCCAAGGGTATTCTTGTTCCCCTTTTAAAGAAGGAGTGAAGCATTCACATTTTGATCATCCGTCTTGAGTTTCATTTGCTCTAGGCATCTAGGGTAATTCAAGCATTTAGGCTAATAGCCACTTATCAATGAGTGCATACCATGTATGTCTTTCTGTGATTGGGTTAGCTCACTCAGGATGATGTTTTCCAGTTCCAACCATTTGCCTACGAATTTCATAAAGTCGTTGTTTTTGATAGCTGAGTAATATTTCATTGTGTAGATGCACCACATTTTCTGTATCCATTCCTCTGTTGAAGGGCATCTGGGTTCTTTCCAGCTTCTGGCTATTATAAATAAGGCTGCAATGAACATAGTGGAGCACGTGTCTTTTTTATATGTTGGGGCATCTTTTGGGTATATGCCCAAGAGAGGTATAGCTGGATCCTCAGGCAGCTCAATGTCCAATTTTCTGAGGATCCTCCAGACTGATTTCCAGATTTCTAAAGGAAAGAAAGAGTGCTTAGGAAAAACATAACCGAAACTAGGGAACATACAAAAGCTCTCTATACTTGTAGTACTATGATGAGAAATGACTAAGGAATAAAAGATTCTCCCTTAAAACATTCTGCACTATTCAGGTTTTACTTTATTAGGTGGATTTTTAAACTTTCCTATGTGTTCATGTAAGTGAAATCCTTACCATGAACAAAATATTGTTGTTTAATAAAATAATTGGTTTATCTTTCAGTAATGAAGTTTATTTCCTTCGTGTTTTAAAAAGGATTGCTATGATATACTCTTTTATTTACTTTTATATGTTTATTTTTAAAACAGAGTATTACTCATTAGAATTTTCTGGACTTGTACCTCACATTTTAGAATAGACATGCTTTGAACTCTGAGATCAAAAGCTTCGGCTTCTTAAATGCTAGAAGGAGAGTCATGTGCCACCATGGATACCTAGATTCATTATTATGCTTTCAATCACTACATTTATTTTAGCAACATGGATAATGTATATGGTGAAATGATGGTTAAGGAGTCTTTTTCCAACATCAGGTTCCCTTCGAGCATCTGAAAATTATCATTTTTCCCTTCAACTATGGAGATTCAGTTACCTGAATGATGTTGGCAAAGACTCTCTCCAGGTCTCTGGATATTGGCTCAGTTGTAATAAATGAGACAAATGCAGTTTTGTTAGTGGCATTTTTGAAGGTAACAGAGAACTTCAAGGCCAAATAGACACGTGGACCCTGGTAAAACAGTAGGCCCAGAGTGCCATCGAAGCTGCAGTTCTTCACCAAAGAGACATCTGATAGCAGAGTGTGGAGATAGCACTGTTAGTGGGCCCACTGATACATTAGAACTCTGCAAGTGCAAGGGATTCTTAATCCTATTATATGTTGTTGAATACCTTGATCTCTATAATCCAAGACCTTTAGGCATCCCGTATCATGTCTCTCAAGTAGGGCTCTTTGTTCACTCTTGGTAAATTCCCAGGTTTCCCAGTCACTTTATTTTTAATCATTTAGGTATATTTCTCTCTGATTCTCTTGTTCTCTCTATCTGTCTCTCAGCCTCTGTCTGTCTGTATATTCTTCTCTCTGCCTCTCTCTTTCTCTCTGTCTCCCTTTGTATTTCTCTCTCTCTCTCTCTCTCTCTCTCTCTCTCTCTCTCTCTCTCTCTCTCTCTCTGTGCATGTGTGTGTTTGTTAGGGAACACAATGTAGAAGTATATTGATGCCAAAGTCTGTGTATTTCTTCAGAAATGCAGTTCCATGTAGTTTCAAAATTCCTGGTATAATTTCTTGGAAATCTTGTAAAGCACCCCTTGTTTTCATAAGCAGAAACATCACTCAGTCTCTTCTATGCACATTTAATCCTTGGTGATATAAATGCCTGCTGAATATGAGAATAAAAATGTAGAAAGGCTTCTGATTTTAAATGTTCCTACACAATAATTTTCCAGTAAATAAAAATATGACTTAGCAATATCCTTTCTGCAAGTTAAAGACTACATAGGAAATAAATAAGGAATTAATAAATGTGTAGCACCTTAGCATTTCTTCTAGGTCCTACCCAACAGTTACCTACATACTGCCAGGTAGGCCTGGCTAGATATAAAAGGGAGTGTTTAGACTCTCTCTATGCCTTTTTTTCTTCCTGACTTTCTTCTCCCACTCCATTACTACATCTCCCCTTCCTAGATGTATTCCTGACTAGCCTCCTCCTCCCCTTTTTCTCCACCCTCTTCTTTGTCTCTACTGTTTTCTCACCTACACTTCCCATGACCCTAAACAACTCTATTCTACACTAGACCCATCTTATGGCTCTTACCTTGGAGGAATGGTTGCCTCTGCATGGGTCTGCTGAGGAATCCCATCACACAAAACTGTGTTCCATAAAAATATACCCTTGGATTTATAAAACACAGCATTTGTTGTACTAACTTTGTTTTGCAAACTGGCAGGTTCACATTTCCTGCCACCTCACACTTTCCAGCCATTGTCTTGATATTCCTTTCTTCCCAAACAGGGGCAAATTGGAAAGACAAACTCCCACCACTCACAAAAGAAGCCCTCCACCACTCACACATTAGTCATGGTAAAAGGCCACTGGTCTCTATTCAGCTCACATCCACCCCCTCTAGTTTCCTTGGGAACAGAGGTATTCATAGCCTACAAGATTGGCCTTTCTAGCTGACTCCTCCTCTTAGGACCTCTACCCTGGGTGAGTTCTATTTCTCTTCCTATGATGGTTTCTCTCTCACTGATGAAAAATGCTAGGCCTAGGTAAATCATTGTACCTTTGGCACTGGCTCCACAGGTCAGGTGTTGGTCACAGCTCAACCCCTAGTTTATCTCCTAATGTCCTGACAATCTACTCTAGTTGATCATTCCATTCTTAATTATTAATTTATCATTGGGATTCTGGAAGTAATAAGGTTAATAAGTCCTATTCTCACTCAAAGATAATGGCTTCATTGCTATTTTTAACCTCTGTACTGGGATGTCTCCTGGTCTTAAAGGCTTCCAAATTTGTTTCCAATACCTGAAAGATAATAACTCTAAATGGCCTCTTAACCGCACATTGAAAACACTTTTACAAATCTCACCAGCAATGTGAAAAATGGAAGGTTTCTATGTATAGGAGTTTGCCCACCTTCCCTCCCAACCACTTTATTCCTTGATCCAACGAGCTCGCTCTCTGCTCCCTGAACCTTTATCTCTCCAGGTCTTGTTTCACTGTTGTTGACAGCTATTTGGTCTAGCAGAAAGTCTTAAATTTCTGCCTCCTTGGAATTTTTTATTTCTTATTTCTTTCCATTCTGATATACCCTAGCTCTAAGCCAGCTCTGTCGTGAGAAGGAGGAGCAGACATGCTCCATGGGCCTGCCTCAGATGTGCCACACCACCATTTAGACTGTACGGCTTAGATCATGCTGGTTGGAACCGCACAGTGGCAGAGGCTGCTTGAAGTGACAGGGAGGGAATCTCCTAACATTAAAAAATAATGCCCTGGCCACCAGACAAAACATGCCTATTTGTATCTTTGCATGATTGCTGCTCCTGATACATAACCACGCTTCTGTAGGTAAATGTCATCAGCTCAGAGATATAACAAACACCAGGGGAGCTATAGCTTCAGCACCATCTTGGATGAAGGCAACCCATGACTATTTGCCATCTTTGTTATGTGTATTCCTCACGTGACATCTCTCATTACAAGAACGGCCTGAATTTAAGATGCCATGGACACTTAACAATAAAGATAAAGTTTTCATACTATTTCTGTCCAGCTGTGGTAAATAATTTTAATACTCATTTAAAGATTTACAACAATAAATATGATTACTGCCTTAAATATGTGTTTAGCCAATGTTTTGATGCTATTATTACTGCCATTAAGTCATAATCTCTGTGCTTCCTTGATACTCGTCAGAACCAATAATTAAAAACAGATATAGATTGTCTAATTCATATATATTTAACAGATCCTCTAAATGGTGTCAGAAATCTGCTTATTATAACATGAAATGTTTAAGTTTACTATGACAGATAGAGACCTCCAAATCCTCACAGATACCTGGCACAAGATCTCCAAGATGATGTCAGAACGACAAGTGTCTCTACCTGGATTGCGGTACAATGGCCACTATGAGAGATGAGTTCATTTTCTTGCCTGCTGCCAGGGCTCACCCTAATCTGTAGACAAACAGAGGACACCCAGAAAATTAAATGTCTCATATTGCCTAGGACAAGGTGAGTCATTGCTCCAAAATTCCTTCTATACATGAGAGCCTCTCATCTTCTAGTCCTGATGGGCAGACTACCTTTGCATGAGTTGTGATGGAGAACACAGGGACCTGGAAAAACTGTTTAGGGAATGATCTACAGACTAACCTATGTCACTTTAATTAATATATTACATCTAGGTTATAATATATTCTTCCCAGATTTCTGATTACATTGCAGCTAAATTAATGAAAGTGGGACAGCTAAAAACAGACAACTAGGGGTTGGGGATTTAGCTCAGTGGTAGAGCGCTTGCCTAGCAAGCGCAAGGCCCTGGGTTCGGTCCTCAGCTCCGAAAAAAAGAAAAAAGAAAAAAAAAAAACAGACAACTAGTCCCTTACCCCACGATAATCCACTAATATATTTGGTCATTAGTCTATTCACTAACTAATTAAGAATATCAGATCTGTTATTAAAATACAAAGGTTTGCCTTGCTCATAGACTTCTTGGTAAAAGATATACAAGTTCCGATGAACTTACACAGATGAAATCTTCTTCTAATTCCTTACCTAACCTCAGTTTTCAGTTACTAAATATTTCATATTTCTTCCCCTTACTATGTCATTGTTGTATTAGAACTTTAACAGTTTAAAATTCTAATTCTTTTCAAGGGAGTTTTGATAAATTAGCCTAACCATAGTAAAACATTGCACTATATGACCCAACTTTAATAATCACAAGTTCAAATTTTGTTTCCTTTGATTGTCTTCTAAATATATACTTAAACTGTATCTCATGCTATATTTAAACTATCATCTTTCAAAGTTTCAAATTTAAGTTTACTTTGGCGGTCTTCTACCAACAGACTTGAAGTGTTTCATACACTAAATTCATGTGATCAACAATCAAATTCACAAGAACATCAAATTTTGATTGACTTTTTAATGCACACCTAAAAATGCTTTTCATTATACTAAATTTATACCTATTCATTCTCCTAGAGAGAAGCCATTCTTTCTCCTTCTGCTCCCCAATAGAATTTTGTCTTCCCTAAGGTCAGTTTAAATCTGTTCATGGTATTAACAAGCATCTCTTTTGTAAATTCATACCCTCCAGGAAACAAACTCAGATCTACCTCTCATGGACCAAACAGGCTCCATCTGCCAATCAATAGCCTAACTTTCTACCTGTTACGTATTCCTCTCCTGTTCCCTGGATTTGAAACTCTCATCTCAACGACCAAGACCTAAGGGTTTCAAATATACACTTAAGAAAACTTATTTTTCCCTAAACTTACTTAATTTTATTTTATACCTCGTGTGTGTGTGTGTGTGTGCATGTGTGTGCATGCATGTTGAGTGTGTGCTTTTCTATGTTTGTGTGTGGTTGGGACTGGTGGCATACACGAGGGCACGTGTTTCAGTATTTTGATAAATCCGGGCATTTACTAAAACTCTATATCCAGGACAGCTCCAGGAGAGCAACCCACAGAAGCTCCAGCCTATTCTCACAGAAACAAGCACTTTTCTGGGCCTTCACATTCCTAACTACAAATGGACAGACCCCAAACAGCAAGGAAACTTAGAAATCTCCTAAGACTTGACCAACATCTCTATCCCCATTTTCTTAGGTTTCCTAGAGACACATCACTCCAAAGTCATCAAGAAGCAGCTAAAGGTCACAATGAATCTATTGCTGATACACCATCACATCTTTCTAGTTTCTCCTATTTTTATTAGACAAAAATGGAGGAATTTTAGCACCTTAACGTTCTTTTTTTTAGGCTCCACCAAACAGATATTAGCAACATCCAGGTAGGCTTGGTTTGCAATAAATTGGACTTTTGGCCTCTCTTCTCTTTCTCTGAATCCCTTCTACCTCTCTCCATTCTCCACATGTGGTTGGCTGGCCTCATCTCTCTGTCTCTCTTTCTCTCTCTGCCTCTCTTTCTCTCTCTGTTTCTCTCTTTCTGTCTCTTTTTCTGTCTGTGTGTCTCTGTCTCTGTCTCTCTCTGTCTGTCTCTGTCTCTGTCTCTCTCTCTCCTTCTACTTCTACCTACCTCCCCTTCTTATGCCCAAGTAAATTCTATCCTATAGTAGACCTGTTCTATATCTCTTCCTTCTGAGGAAGGAATGAATCTGTATGGGCTTGCTGAGGCAAGTCCTCCCACCACACCATACCACAATCCACAAAATATATCCTTGGCTTTAAAACACACAAAACTCTGATTTATATTTGAACAGCATGTACTGTGCATTGTAAAATTGTGGAAAGAAAAAATATTCAAAAATAAAAAATTTGTCTCTGACTATATATGGAAATAACTTGCTTCATACCCATGACAGAACTTTCAGAAACTATACCTGTGTGGCTAAATTTGATTCAATGTAACAATGAGCAGATACATATGGTAACACATCAATTCATGCCATGCTGAGAGGAGGGGATGACCACCCATAAACAGACTGTGCTACTGGAGGTCACTCCCTCTGAAGGTTCTGCCAAAGCTGGAGAAGTTTAAATCTTCTTGAAAACATATGTCTATCGTCTATCATCAGTATTTTGGAGGAAAAAGGCAGTAAAACTACAATGCAGCAGTGTTGTATTTGTCAAAGTTGTCAGAGGATGCCTGGGAGGGAGTTCTTAATAAGACAAACCTGATTTGATATTTTTAAAGGCAATGTTTATATCAATAGCACTTTCCAGATGTGGAGTTTCCTGTGTAGAATACACTGGCTTTGAATGCAATCCTTCCTTCCTCATGTACCTCTGAGCAGATTAAGATTAAGGCAGTTATATCATGGATTAGTATACATTACAAATGTTATACAATAGTGACAAAAGTTAAAAATTACATGAGGTTAGAAAACAAGAAAATGCATGTAAGATTTTTTTCAGCTATCAAGATACTGTGTCAAGGTGGAATTCGGAAGCTGAAAACTCATAAAGAAATACCTGTGTTTTTAAACAAATTACAATTTCTATTATGAAAGTAAGAAGTGATTGTTGATATTATTAAAAGCATCCTTCTGTGAGCTTTGGGTTTTAGAATTATTGCTTTTCACACATAAAGCCAACTGTTAGTGAAAAGACCAGTGCTAAGGATCCACAACTTTGTGCTGACCACAAGACAGGTTCTGCTTCCTAAATTAAGTTAAGATAATCCTGCTCAGTAATGATGGAAGCTTGTCTCTCAGGTGATCAGTTGAAAAAGAAAATAACCATCTCAATATTATTTAAGAAAAAAAACCTGTATAAGATGTATGCAGTAATCTATACTATGATAGTCTGTGGATAGATATCATGGCTTTGTAATTTCTGCATTTGATTTCAGTTAGAGAATTGGAAATATTATTTTTCAAATTTATAAAAAATTTCTATGTCTACTTACCATATCTGTATAATGAAGGGAACTAAGAGACCAATTCAATAGTTACTTAACATGGGCAGTTAGAAGAATTGTAGCAGTATTGAATTAATAGATCATAAAATTGACCCAAATGATACATGGAACACTATCTGGGAATAAAAAAAAAATGTGTACCTATAGTTTTTGTTTTTCATGGGAGAACTCTAATTATGCTCAGTTTTCCATGTCCCCATTTTTCATAGCAGAGAATTCTAGTGTACATGGGATAATCTTTTAACTCATGTCTCTTGAGCTCTTCATTGTATCTGAATATTGGAGTCCTCTCTTCTTCCTCCTCGCCTTTCCATACTTTCTTCTTTTGATCATCCTTTCTTTATTTCTGGAACTTTGAGAAAGAGTCTCTTTCTGTAGCCTAGGCTGGCCAAACAATTGTAGTGATCAGTTTGCTTATATCTCCTGAAGGATATGATTACAAATGTGAGCAAATAAACCATGAGAGCTATTTTTTTAATTCTTTTCTGCATTTACACATCACTTATATTCTTTTTCTTTTTTATTGGATAGTTTATGTATTTATATTTCAAATATTCACTTTACTGGTTCCCTTCTCTTCCATCGCCCATCCCAATGCTTCTATGGGGACGCTCACCCTCCCACCAGCCCTCTCACACGTCAAAACAACACTAGGGAAAAGTTCCCTCAGAGGACCAAGGAATCCTTGCTGTCATTGCAAGATAATTCTATCCTCTGTTACATGGGCAGCTAAAATCATGGGTCCCCAAGTTGGTGGTTTAGTCTGTGGAAACTCTGGGTTGTCTGGTTTTTGTTGTTCTTCCTATGTGGTTTCAAACCCTATCAGCTCGTTCAGTCCTTTCTCTAATGCCTTCAGAGGGGTCCCTGCTTAGTCTGATGGTTAGCCACAAGAATATTAATTTGTATAGGCAAGGCTCTGGCAGAACCTCTCAGTAGACTTTCATATCAGGCTCCTGTCCACAAGCTTCTCTTGGCCACAGCAGTAGTGACTGGGTTCTGTGGATGCATATAGGATGGATCCACAGGCTGGGCAGTATCTGCATGGCCTTTCCCTCATTCCCTGCTCCCTTATTGTCATTGTACTCCCTACCATGAGTATTGGGTCCCCCCCCCTTCTAAGAAGGACTGATGCATCGAAATTTTTGTCTTCCTTCATCTTGAGTTTCATATGGTATATAAACTGTATCTTGGATATTCTGGAACTTGGGTAAATATCCACTTACCAGTGAGTGCATATCATTTATGTTCTTTTGTGAGTAGGTTACCATACTCCAGATAACATTTTCTAGTACCATTCATTTGCTTATGAATTTCATGAAGTTATTGTTTTTAATATCTGAGCAGTACACCATTGTGCAAATGTAACACGGTTTCTGTATCCATTCCTCTGTTGAGCAACATCTGGGTTCTTTCCAGCTTCTGGTATTATAAATAAAGCTGCTACGAGCATAGTAGAGCATTTGTATTTAATATATATTGGCGCATCTTTTGGGTATACGCTCTGGAGTGTTATCATTGGAACCTCATTTTGAACTGTGTCCAATTTTCTAAGTAATTGCCAGATTGATTTCCAACGTCGTTTTAACAGCTTGCAGTCACACCAGCAATGGATGAGTTTTTCTCTTTCTCCACACCCTTGCTTGCATTTGCTGTCACCTGAGTTATTGATCTCAGTCATTATGATTGGTATAAGGTGGAATCTCAGCATAATTTTGATTACCATTTCCCTGATGACTAAGGATGTTGAACATTTATGTAGGAGCTTCTAAACCACTTGAGATTCCCAGGTTAAGTACTCTTTGTTTAGCTCTCTACCTCATTTTTAAATAGGATTACTTTGCATTATTATTATATTAAATTAATAATTATTATTTTAAATAGGTTTATTGAGTCTAATGTCTTGAGTTAATGTATATTTTGAATATTAACCCTGTATTAGATGTCCAGTTGCTGAAGAACTTTTCCCATTTATGGGTTGCAGTTTTGTCCAGTTGACAATTCCCTTTGCTTTCTCTCAAGGTCCTATTTTTAAATTCTTTATCTTAGAACATGAGGCATTGTTGTTCTTTTGTTCGAGGTACTTCCTCTTTTTCAAAAGAGAAGAATTAAGCTAAAACATGAAGCAATAAAATGAAACATCAGCATTGTTTATACTTCAATTTATTAATATTTGTGATCCACTTACTGTTTTGTGGTATCTTTTAAGGCAATCGGTAAAATTTTCTATCTCGGACTACTACATAAAATGTACAGCTAGTATTTTAATATGTATAGCTATAGCTATTTCCTCACCATGGTGACTACTGATTGTTCTGGTTATCTTATTATTCTTGCATCTCCCAAATACTGGGGTACCTTGCAGCAACTAAATTTTACATTCAACAGTAACCCCTTCAGGCATGTCTTCAGGAAATCTATCCATACCACACCCGCACCCCCAAGCCTCAGTGGCTTTCCATGAAGTCTCCATGCCTTCATAAAATGTTACTACCTAAATACTTACTACCTCATCATTTTTTGAACAAAGTTTCATGCTGACCCCCAAAGCATCACTTCCCAGAGACATTACCTCTTTAATTTTGGACTCTTCTCTATTACAACTGATTCATTATTAAGAACAAAATGGCCAGCATTCACTGCCAAAAAAGCAAGGGTTTCGATTAGTGGCTTCAGTATTGAAATCTGTGAATTGAAAATTTCTCTAGTACATCCAGGAAACAAAGTCTATCTCATGTGGAAAGGGAATTCTGGAGGATTCAAGCTAAGAGACTGAGTAAGAACTACAATGCATTCCTTTTTATATCTGCATTTATATTTAATGCAGGGAAAAAGAAATTAGAAATATAGATAGACATAGAGAGATACAGAGAAAGAAGATGAGAGAGAGACAGAGAGAAAGGAGAGACAGGGAGAAAGATTCTAGACAAGATGAGGCTGAAGAAACAGTAGATTCTGAAGATGTTAGCCACTAGAGTAATTAGATCAGCTGAGAAGATATTACTAACAAATCAGCCCAAAATAGGCACTGTCATTCAATACTCCAGGTTACCACATTTCTCTTCCTGGTTGCCAGGTGCCCCTCTGATATAAAGCAGAAAATTACTCTGAGGAAGCAAGGCTGATTAATAGAGATTATGACAGACCACAGAGGTGATCAAGAGCTAGAGGGTACAAATATAAAGCAGAGGTCAGTGAACATTATTGTTTCAAATATGCTGGTGGGATGTACTGGGAAATGTATTCTGATAACAATAAAAACGGCAAACATATTTTTGTTCAAGGAATATGAAATTAACATAATGCTCAAATACAAATCCAATAGCAGGAATTGTTTTTTGCTTGATTTCAAGGAAATTGAATGGCATACAAGTGATTGAATCAGGGCCATGGCTGAGAAATATTCCCCTGGAATTAGGGAATGTCTATTGTTCAGGATATCTAGTACCTAATATGGCCACAATAAATTCAGTATGAAGGAAGGAGAGGCTGAATTAGTTCATCCAAAGGAATTAAATCCCTGGTGTTTGAATCACTCAGTCTTGATGAAAAGAATTGTTCCTAGTTTTATTGTAACATGCTATGCCAGGTTTAGTTGATATGTCTCAAGGAAACTCGCTTTTTTTTTTTCTTTTTTTTTTTCAGAGCTGGGGACCAAACCTAGGGCCTTGCGCTTGCTAGGCAAGCGCTCTACCGCTGAGCTAAATCGCCAACCCCTCTTTTTTTTGAAGTTTATTTTGGAGAAGTGTATTTGGATGACAGTAAAGATATGGGAAAGGACTGGATGAGAAGGAAAGACAATACACTCTACAGGGTATTTAATGAATGAGAAAATAATTTTAAAACAAATAATAGAAAATCCTGAATGTAGAACAACAGAAATTGAATACTGCTAACACTCAAGATCAAGATTTCAAAATTTTGGTTTAAGCCCATATATTTTATAAGTATATATGCAATGAAAAAGACACCTTAGAAACCGAGTTATGTTTATCCTAGAAAACATAATTATTTTACCAGCTACTAGAAGGTAAAGAGGAGAGGAAAGGACAAATTGGGACAGGATCAGGTGTAGGAGGAGACCAGGATGATTTGCAGAATGTCAGGAAATTGAGCAGATATGTAGCGCAATGGAGGATGGGGATATGTAGGTAGCCACCAGAAAGTCCCAGATGCCGGAAAAGCAAGAGGTTTCCAGGACTCAAAGGGGACGAGATTAGCTAAATTGTCCAACAAAGAGAGGAAGAATCTGCAGAGTCTATATCCAGAGGTTAGGCAAGGCCCCAGTTGGGGGATGGGTTCACTTACTCATCTTCAAATTTTAAACCAGATATGCTACTGTCTAGAGGAAATACATGGACAAAGTGTGGAGCAAAGCCTGAAGGAAAGGCCATGCAGTGTCTGACCCAGCTGGTGATACATTGCATATACAGATATCAAACCCAGACACTATTGCTGATTTCAAGAAGTGCTTGTTGACAGGAACCTGACAGAGATGTCTCCTGAGAGGTTCTGCCAGAGACTGAAAAATACAGAGGTAGACGCCTCTGCCCAATCATTGAACTGAGCAATGGGACTCCAATTGAGGAGTTAGGGAAAGTACTGAAGGAGGTGAAGAAGCTTGCAACCCCCTAGGAAGAACAAAAATCTCAACCAACCAAAGGCCTCCCCCAGAACTCCCAGGGACTATACCACCAACCAAAGTTATGCACTGAGGGACTCATGGCTCCAGCCACATATTGAGTAGAGGGTGGCTTTATCTGGCATCACTGGGAGGAGAGACACTTGGTCCTGTGAAGGCTAGATGCCCCAGTGTAGGGGAATGCCAGGATAGAGAGGTAGAAGTGGGTGAGTCAATGGGAGAACACCCTCATATAAGCAGGGGTACAGGTAATGGGACAGGGTTTTGCAGAGGGGAAACCTAGAAATGAGTTAACGTTTGAAATCCAAATAAATAAATTATCCAAAAATGTATGAGTAAAAATAAGAAATTTACATAGGAAAAGTTCAACATCGACAAGGAAAATAAATAGAAAATTTTCTGTGCTGGGATACATATTTAAGACATGAATAAGCTATAAGCCCATGAAGAGCAATTAAAGATTTGTATATTTAAAGAGGAAAAGCTTTATCCTAAATGCAAAACAAAAGAAACTTTAAGAGGAATGGGCTGCCTTCATGTAGACTTCTCAGCACTTTCTGCATTCAGTAGGAAATAGGACAACTGCCTTCTTTTCAGAAAGACCCACAACACAATGAAAAAGAGCTAATTAGTGAGTGCTAATGAAAACTAGTATGTGTGCTGGGACAATCTAAAAGTGTTAATGGTTATCATTAAAGGACTTATCTTCAATTACTCTGCCCCTTCCTTGTTGGCTGTGTGTTGCCACTTTCATATCTTCAAGACTTCACCTAATAAAGTCCTTTTAGTTCTATAAAAGGTAGTGTAACTGATATGAAGAATATTTGCAAGAGTACACCATACAAAAAGAAGAATAAATATTGAACACATAATAATGGTAAACTAATTAATTAAACTTTTAAATGTTTACTATGTATGTACTCATGGCAAAATATTTCTCTTCTTCCATTATTTCTCTCAGGCAGCCTCAGAGGATTTTCATTGATCTTTAACAAATGTGATGCCTTGTGTATAATGTGATGTGGTAGAAAACAGGGTACTGTGTCATTCTTTCTACGTCTCTGAAGAAGAGTGTACATTAGATGTCCCTAGTAGAAATTAAAGCATAGGTTTCAACTTTGAGATCATACTTTAAATCCTTTTAAAATACCAGTTATATTGTATCCTTGGGTACCTCTGTGTTCTGACAGGCCCAAAGTTGGATCCAGCTCAAGGGGAGGCCCCAAGACCATACAAAATTACTGAGGCATTGGGGCATTCAGAAAAATGGACCAATCATGACTGCCCTTCATTAGACCCGACAAGCAGCTGAAAGAGTCAGATACTGATATGTGCACCCAACCAATGAAGCATTACCTCTCTGATTGAATTAAGGAAAGCTGGAGGAAGCTGAGGGGGAGAGCAACCCTGTAGGAGGACCAGAGGTCTTAGATAACCTGGACCCCTGTGATCTCTCAAACACTGGATCACTACCCAGGCTGCATATACCGGCTGAGATGAGGCCTCCAACACATATAGAGCGGGGGACTCCTGTGTCTGGGTTCAGTCAGAGAAGGTGCACCTAATCCTCCTGTGACTAGAGGCCCCAGGAAGTTTAGAGTTCTGGTGGGTTGAGTAGGGTTGGGACATCCTCTTGAAAAGTGGAGGAAGGGGAGGGAGGAAATATGGGATGTGGAACTCTCAGGGGCGTGTGTGGACAAGGAAGGGAATATAACCTGGAATGTAAAAAACAAAACAACAACAACAACAAAAACCTGAAACTTTTATAGAGTTTCCATCTTCTTTTGTTGAAAGCTAGATGGCATCGGAGCCCAATTCTCCCACCAAAACAAACATGGAATATCCAAACACACCAGAAAAGCAAGATCTAGTTTCAAAATCATATTTGATCATGATGCTGGAGGACTTCAAGAAAGACCTGAACACACTTAGGGAAGCACAGGAAAACATTAATAAACAAGTAAAAGCCTACAGAGAGGAATCGCAAAAATCCCTGAAAGAATTCCAGGAAAACACAATCAAACAGTTGAAGGAATTAAAAATGGAAATAGAAGCAATCAAGAAAGAACACATAGAAACAACCCTTGATATAGAAAACCAAAAGAAGAGACAAGGAGCTGTAGATACAAGCTTCACCAACAGAATACAAGAGATGGAAGAGAGAATCTCAGGAGCAGAAGATTCCATAGAAATCATTGACTCAACTGTCAAAGATAATGTAAAGCGGAAAAAGCTACTGGTCCAAAACATACAGGAAATCCAGGACTCAATGAGAAGATCAAACCTAAGGATAATAGGTATAGAAGAGAGTGAAGACTCCCAGCTCAAAGGACCAGTAAATATCTTCAACAAAATCATAGAAGAAAACTTCCCTAACCTAAAAAAAGAGATACCCATAGACATACAAGAAGCCTACAGAACTCCAAATAGATTGGACCAGAAAAGAAACACCTCCCGTCACATCATTGTCAAAACACCAAACGCACAAAATAAAGAAAGAATATTAAAAGCAGTAAGGGAAAAAGGTCAAGTAACATATAAAGGCAGACCTATCAGAATCACACCAGACTTTTCGCCAGAAACTATGAAGGCCAGAAGATCCTGGACTGATGTCATACAGACCCTAAGAGAACACAAATGCCAGCCCAGGTTACTGTATCCAGCAAAACTCTCAATTAACATTGATGGAGAAACCAAGATATTCCATGACAAAACCAAATTTACACAATATCTTTCTACAAATCCAGCACTACAAAGGATAATAAATGGTAAAGCCCAACATAAGGAGGCAAGCTATACCCTAGAAGAAGCAAGAAACTAATCGTCTTGGCAACAAAACAAAGAGAATGAAAGCACACAAACATAACCTCACATCCAAATATGAATATAACGGGAAGCAATAATCACTATTCCTTAATATCTCTCAATATCAATGGCCTCAACTCCCCAATAAAAAGACATAGATTAACAAACTGGATACGCAACGAGGACCCTGCATTCTGCTGCCTACAGGAAACACACCTCAGAGACAAAGACAGACACTACCTCAGAGTGAAAGGCTGGAAAACAACTTTCCAAGCAAATGGTCAGAAGAAGCAAGCTGGAGTAGCCATTCTAATATCAAATAAAATCAATTTCCAACTAAAAGTCATCAAAAAAGATAAGGAAGGACACTTCATATTCATCAAAGGAAAAATCAACCAAGATGAACTCTCAATCCTAAATATCTATGCCCCAAATAAAAGGGCACCTACATACGTAAAAGAAACCTTACTAAAGCTCAAAACACACATTGCACCTCACACAATAATAGTGGGAGATTTCAACACCCCACTCTCATCAATGGACAGATCATGGAAACAGAAATTAAACAGTGATGTCGACAGACTAAGAGAAGTCATGAGCCAAATGGACTTAACGGATATTTATAGAACATTCTATCCTAAAGCAAAAGGATATACCTTCTTCTCAGCTCCTCATGGTACTTTCTCCAAAATTGACCATATAATTGGTCAAAAACCGGGCCTCAACAGGTACAGAAAGATAGAAATAATCCCATGCGTGCTATCGGACCACCACGGCCTAAAACTGGTCTTCAATAACAATAAGGGAAGAATGCCCACATATACGTGGAAATTGAACAATGCTCTACTCAATGATAACCTGGTCAAGGAAGAAATAAAGAAAGAAATTAAAAACTTTTTAGAATTTAATGAAAATGAAGATACAACATACTCAAACTTATGGGACACAATGAAAGCTGTGCTAAGAGGAAAACTCATAGCGCTGAGTGCCTGCAGAAAGAAACAGGAAAGAGCATATGTCAGCAGCTTGACAGCACACCTAAAAGCTCTAGAACAAAAAGAGGCAAATACACCCAGGAGGAGTAGAAGGCAGGAAATAATCAAACTCAGAGCTGAAATCAACCAAGTAGAAACAAAAAGGACCATAGAAAGAATCAACAGAACCAAAAGTTGGTTCTTTGAGAAAATCAACAAGATAGATAAACCCTTAGCCAGACTAACGAGAGGACACAGAGAGTGTGTCCAAATTAACAAAATCAGAAATGAAAAGGGAGACATAACTACAGATTCGGAGGAAATTCAAAAAATCATCAGATCTTACTATAAAAACCTATATTCAACAAAATTTGAAAATCTTCAGGAAATGGACTATTTCCTAGACAGATACCAGGTATCGAAGTTAAATCAGGAACAGATAAACCAGTTAAACAACCCCATAACTCCTAAGGAAATAGAAGCAGTCATTAAAGGTCTCCCAACCAACAAGAGCCCAGGTCCAGACGGGTTTAGTGCAGAATTCTATCAAACCTTCATAGAAGACCTCATACCAATATTATCCAAACTATTCCACAAAATTGAAACAGATGGAGCCCTACCGAATTCCTTCTACGAAGCCACAATTACTCTTATACCTAAACCACACAAAGACACAACAAAGAAAGAGAACTTCAGACCAATTTCCCTTATGAATATCGACGCAAAAATACTCAATAAAATTCTGGCAAACCGAATTCAAGAGCACATCAAAACAATCATCCACCATGATCAAGTAGGCTTCATCCCAGGCATGCAGGGATGGTTTAATATACGGAAAACCATCAACGTGATCCATTATATAAACAAACTGAAAGAACAGAACCACATGATCATTTCATTAGATGCTGAGAAAGCATTTGACAAAATTCAACACCCCTTCATGATAAAAGTCCTGGAAAGAATAGGAATTCAAGGCCCATACCTAAACATAGTAAAAGCCATATACAGCAAACCAGTTGCTAACATTAAACTAAATGGAGAGAAACTTGAAGCAATCCCACTAAAATCAGGGACTAGACAAGGCTGCCCACTCTCTCCCTACTTATTCAATATAGTTCTTGAAGTTCTAGCCAGAGCAATCAGACAACAAAAGGAGATCAAAGGGATACAGATCGGAAAAGAAGAAGTCAAAATATCACTATTTGCAGATGACATGATAGTATATTTAAGTGATCCCAAAAGTTCCACCAGAGAACTACTAAAGCTGATAAACAACTTCAGCAAAGTGGCTGGGTATAAAATTAACTCAAATAAATCAGTTGCCTTCCTCTATACAAAAGAGAAACAAGCCGAGAAAGAAATTAGGGAAACGACACCCTTCATAATAGACCCAAATAATATAAAGTACCTCGGTGTGACTTTAACCAAGCAAGTAAAAGATCTGTACAATAAGAACTTCAAGACACTGAGGAAAGAAATTGAAGAAGACCTCAGAAGATGGAAAGATCTCCCATGCTCATGGATTGGCAGGATTAATATGGTAAAAATGGCCATTTTACCAAAAGCAATCTACAGATTCAATGCAATCCCCATCAAAATACCAATCCAATTCTTCAAAGAGTTAGACAGAACAATTTGCAAATTCATCTGGAATAACAAAAAACCCAGGATAGCTAAAGCTATCCTCAACAATAAAAGGACTTCAGGGGGAATCACTATCCCTGAACTCAAGCAGTATTACAGAGCAATAGTGATAAAAACTGCATGGTATTGGTACAGAGACAGACAGATAGACCAATGGAATAGAATTGAAGACCCAGAAATGCACCCACACACCTATGGTCACTTGATTTTTGACAAAGGAGCCAAAACCATCCAATGGAAAAAAGATAGCATTTTCAGCAAATGGTGCTGGTTCAACTGGAGGTCAACATGTAGAAGAATGCAGATCGATCCATCCTTATCACCCTGTACAAAGCTTAAGTCCAAGTGGATCAAGGACCTCCACATCAAACCAGACACACTCAAACTAATAGAAGAAAAACTAGGGAAGCATCTGGAACACATGGGCACTGGAAAAAATTTCCTGAACAAAACACTAATGGCTTATGCTCTAAGATCAAGAATCGACAAATGGGATCTCATAAAACTGCAAAGCTTCTGTAAGGCAAAGGACACTGTGGTTAGGACAAAACAGCAACCAACAGATTGGGAAAAGATCTTTACCAATCCTACAACAGATAGAGGCCTTATTTCCAAAATATACAAAGAACTCAAGAAGTTAGACCGCAGGGAAACAAATAACCCTATTAAAAAATGGGGTTCAGAGCTAAACAAAGAATTCACAGCTGAGGAATGCCGAATGGCGGAGAAACACCTAAAGAAATGTTCAACATCTTTAGTCATAAGGGAAATGCAAATCAAAACAACCCTGAGATTTCACCTCACACCAGTGCGATTGGCTAAGATCAAAAACTCAGGTGACAGCAGATGCTGGCGAGGATGTGGAGAAAGAGGAACACTCCTCCATTGTTGGTGGGATTGCAGACTGGTAAAACCATTCTGGAAATCAGTCTGGAGGTTCCTCAGAAAATTGGACATTGAACTGCCTGAGGATCCAGCTATACCTCTCTTGGGCATATACCCAAAAAATGCCTCAACATATAAAAGAGACACATGCTCCACTATGTTCATCGCAGCCTTATTTATAATAGCCAGAAAATGGAAAGAACCCAGATGCCCTTCAACAGAGGAATGGATACAGAAAATGTGGTACATCTACACAATGGAATATTACTCAGCTATCAAAAACAACGAGTTTATGAAATTCGTAGGCAAATGGTTGGAACTTGAAAATATCATCCTGAGTGAGCTAACCCAATCACAGAAAGACATACATGGTATGTACTCATTGATAAGTGGCTATTAGCCCAAATGCTTGAATTACCCTAGATCCCTAGAACAAACGAAACTCAAGACGGATGATCAAAATGTGAATGCTTCACTCCTTCTTTAAATGAGGAAAAAGAATACTCTTGGCAGGGAAGGGAGAGGCAAAGATTGAAACAGAGACTTAAGGAACACCCATTCAGAGCCTGCCCCACATGTGGCCCGTACATATACAGCCACCCAATTAGACAAGATGGATGAAGCAAAGAAGTGCAGACCGACAGGAGCCGGATGTAGATCGCTCCTGAGAGACACAGCCAGAATACAGCAAATATAGAGGCGAATGCCAGCAGCAAACCACTGAACTGAGAATAGGTCCCCTATTGAAGGAATCAGAGAAAGAACTGGAAGAGCTTGAAGGGGCTCGAGACCCCAAAAGTACAACAATGCCAAGCAACCAGAGCTTCCAGGGACTAAGCCACTACCTAAAGACTATACATGGACTGACCCTGGACTCTGACCCCATAGGTAGCAATGAATATCCTAGTAAGAGCACCAGTGGAAGGGGAAGCCCTGGGTCCTGCAAAGACTGAACCCCCAGTGAACTAGTCTATGGGGGGAGGGAGGCAATGGGGGGAGGGTTGGGAGGGGAACACCCATAAGGAAGGGGAGGGGGGAGGGGGATGTTTGCCCGGAAACCGGGAAAGGGAATAACACTCGAAATGTATATAAGAAATACTCAAGTTAATAAAAAAAAAAATCAAAAAAAAAATAAAAAAAAAAAAAAAAAAGAAAGCTAGATGGCTTTGTGAGCACAGATGTAAAAACTCTTTCAGTCATACCTTGGCTTGAGATTTTTAAGGGCAAATGTAATATTTTCTAAGATCTATGAGTACCAAAGGGACTTTCTTCCATGAGAATACATTTTTTTTATTAACTTGAGTATTTCTTATATACATTTCGAATGTTATTCCCTTTTCCGGTTTCCGGGCAAACATCCCGCTCCCCCCTCCCCTTCCTTATGGGTGTTCCCCTCCCAACCCTCCCCCCATTGCCACCATCCCCCCATAGACTAGTTCACTGGGGGTTCAGTCTTAGCAGCACCCATGGCTGAATTAACTATTATCATATTTTTATTTTCTTTTCCCTATTAAATGTCTGCTTCATATTTTCATATCCCTACCCATGAACTAAATGTTTCTTAAATTTATTAACATATTTGTATTCATATCTGGATGGCTTTTTTATACTGATGAAACCACAAAATTGTGTGTTTGTGTGTGTGTTTGTGTGTGTGTGTGTGTGTGTATGTGTTGAAATAGATTAATATACTCACTTAAAATATGTTTCAATGGTTTAGTGTACTCTATTTGCTATGGTTTATCTCTGAATACTAATCTTTCCATTGTCTTCTGTAGCCCAATTTCCATGCCTTTTACTTACTTATCCTTTTGGTATACAAAGACAAATTTTTTCTCTAATTACCCATAATTAATCATTCAAATGCTGTTTTCATTTAAGGAAAAGTTCACCATCCTTAGTAATCACAAATATGCACATTGTAATCATGTTGAAATTTTATGTTTCATTAATCGGGATCGTGAAGACCACACATGCTAACTAGGATGATGAGTAATAAGAAATCTCACCCACTGCTGGTGAAAAAAACACACTTTTACTGCCACATTGGAAATCAGTTTGGTTTCCTGGAAATGATTTACCTCAAGTTCCATGTGTACCATTGTTGATTATAAATTGATGTGAATCCATATCATATTATAGACATACTTACTAGTTCCTACTCATTGCACCTATAGTCATATTAGTTATAAATAGGAAATAGACTACCTTTCCATAGTGGAGAAATTGATAAAATATATGGTATATTACAAAATGAAATATTACTAGGCTATTAAAAATGAAGTAATGGATCTCATAGTTAAATGGATGGAACAACAACCACAACAAACCTCATTGTGAGTTATCCAGAACCTTAAAGACAAAACAGTCTGTATAGTTTATATTTGGATCTTTTACGACTTGACAAGAGCATACAAGAATTAGGATGGAGGGAAGGATTTTGTGACAATTGAGAAATAATATGAATAATTATTGTGATAATTTGGAATGACATTGGAATGCAGCAATTAAATGGAGATTGGGGAATGAAGAAGACACTGTGAAATACTAAGGGGGACAGCTAAAACTTTGAGTCAGATCAGTTCTTAATATATAACATAAATAAAATGTCTAAAGGAAATAAAAAATAATGGGAGAGAATGACCAAATTAGACATCTCTTCCCACCAAATGGATTCTCCAACCTCATGTATTGGCTATATCTACTATATTTTTTTGGCCAATGTCTCCTCATTGTAATACTCCAATCACTTCAAACTATTGCCTAAGCTACTGACTGCTCCATACAACTCATGATAGCTCTACTGTTGAAGACAACACCTACATTTTTTGAACATAGAGAAGACAAACAGGTGCCTAACTAAAACCTTTACCTGTTGAATACTATTGCTGGTTCTGAAATGTGTTTGGCATGGTTACGGAGGGAAAACTTAAACACCAACCCACCTCTATACTACTTGACCTACCACAGTCAGCTGCCTACAGGATACACTGCTGCAATAGTGGCACCATCAATGGAGTAAACAAGACTATCTGACTGGATACACAATGAGACAGAACACATTTCTACCGTTGTTCTCATGACAAAACACTGGAGGTTAAGGCTTAAAGCAGGTATTATTGTCTGCTATAGAAATGTAGCTACAAAATGATTCCTAATAACATTCTTTTATACCCATATATAAATATACTGCTCTCCTATTAACACAAAAGCTAGCATATACAATAGATGGAGCCAGTTATAGAGAACCATATCTCCACAATATGAAGAGCAAAAGACCTTGGACCATACTATCAAAAATGAGTCATTTCCATCTAATCTTTTCCTTCATAGCTCAGGAAAGATTTGTAGAAGGCATGGAAGAAATATTGTAAAGCCCAGTGTTGCTGGGAGGAATGCAAGCAAGTTAATAATGTCCAGATACAACAGGACTGATACACATATTAACTCATATAAATCAGGAAGTATTGCCTAGGTTCTGCACAGGTTTGCAGGTCAAAATTATTTTGATAGCTGAGTAATATTCCATTGTGTAGATGTACCACATTTTCTGTATCCATTCCTCTGTCGAAAGGCATCTGGGTTCTTTCCAGCTTCTGTCTATTATAAATAAGGCTGCTATGAACATACTGGAGCACGAACTGAATAATATCATCCTGTGTGAGGTAACCCAATCACAGAAAAACACACATGGTATGCACTCATTGATAAGTGGCTATTAGCCCAAATGCTTGAATTGCCCTAGATGCACAGAACACATGAAACTCAAGAAGGATGATCAAAATGTGAATGCTTAGCTCCTTCTTTAAAAGGGGAAAAAGAATACCCTCGGCAGGGAATAGGGAGGCAAAGATTAAAACAAAGGCAGAAGGAACACCCATTCAGAGCCTGCCCCACATCTGGCCCATACATATACAGCCACCCAATTAGACAAGATGGATGAAGCAAAGAAGTGCAGGCTGACAGGAACCGGATGTAGATCTCTCCTGAGAGACACAGCAAATACATAGGTGAATGCCAGCAGCAAACCACTGAACTGAGAACGGGACTACCGTTGAAGGAATCAGAGAAAGGACTGGAAGAGCTTGAAGGGTCTCGAGACCCCATATGAGCAACAATGCCAACCAACCAGAGCTTCCAGGGACTAAGCCACTACCCATGGACTGAACCTGGGCTCCAACCTCATAGGTAGCAATGAATATCTTAGTACGATCACCAGTGGAAGGGGAAGCCCTTGGTCCTGCTATGACTGAACCCCCAGTGAGTGTGATTGTTGCGGGGAAACCAGGAAAGGGAATATCAATCGAAATGTAAATAAAAGATACTCAAGTTAATAAAGAAAAAAAGGGAAAAAAGATTTAAAAAATTATTTGGCATCCAACCACTAATAGCTGGAACTGAATATGATCTACCTCATTAAGAAGCTCTCTCCAGTTGACAAATTTTCTGATATCAAAAACTGCTTTGTTCCAGTACAGTTTCATGGGAGTAGAATCCACACTGAGACAGGTGCTTCATTCTACCTTACATAAATAAAAGGTGATTTGGATTCATAATATATTACATTTTTAACCATGCTGGTAATTACTCATACATTATTATTCCCAAATTAATATTTTCTTCGGTTTTTCTATGTAAGCATGTATCTCTGTGTGTCTATGTGCTTCTTGTGTTTTATCCTTTCTGATACCTTTGGTTTTTTGTTCTGTATCAGTCGGGATTTTTTTTCTTTTCATATTTTCTAAGGGGTGGAATGAGAACATGACGATTAGGTTGTTGTTAAAATAGAAAAAAATCAGGGAGGGCAAAATAAGGAAGGATTAGAATATGTTGTTTGAAAAAGTCAATTTTCCAAAATTAGTATTTCAAACACTGATACAGATTACATATTCATTCATCTTCATGTATTAACATTTAATTAAGTAATTCTTCAGAGGCCACATTTCTCTTGGTCCAAAGAAAACTTGTCCAAGTCAAACCTCTACTTCTGCTCTGATGCTTTCCTAGATGGAACTCGGTTTTAAATGGAGTTCATTTTACATACTCTGTCCAGTCACTGGTGAGTTATACTATTTTTTCACTGAAACAGTGAAGTTTCATCCCTGGAACTGCCACATAGTGGGCATTCATCCTAGAATGAACAACATGTCTATGTCTCAATGGTTTTAAAAGAAAAATTACCATTTGAGTTGATTTGTATTGTTCTTTTGTTCAAACATATAATATTAAGTTACTGCAAAATATTTTACTCTACTTATGTCTGAGATAAAATTGTTATTTGTTCATTTATTTCATCATTTAACCTCACTTTTTTTGGTGATTTTTGATACATACTCCCAAACTGCAGCCTAGGGTTCCTTCTAAGTAGTGTAATCCAAAGTGTCCTCAGACAGGTACTTCAAGTTCATCTCTCTCAGTGTGGAATTACAGGTTATAGCATGGTACCTTCTATCTCCTTTTTTTATTCAAAAATTTCATTCCCCAAAAGAAAGGAAATATGAAATTAACAGGTAAATGAATGGAACTAGGACACATCATACAGAATGAATTAGCTCAGACCAACAAAACAAATATGTAATCTATTTGTTTATGTGTGGACATTAGCTGTTAAGTCAATGATTACCAATGTGCAATCTACAGAATCATAGAAATTGTGTTTAGAGTGAGGGACTAAGAATAATAGATAGGTCTCCTTAGGAGGGATAGAATAAATCGATATGCATCATAGGGTGGCTTGAAAATGGAGGGAACAAGTATGATAATTATTGAAGACATGAGTATAGCAAGGAAAATGGAGATAAGTAACATTAAGAGACATGGTTACTGTGTGAACAAACAGTAAGCCCTTTATGAATACATGCATATGAATGCAATTTAAATGATTTCTTTGAACACTATGCTCTGAAATTAGAGGTATTAGTTGCTAACAATAGGTTAAGTAGCAAGGCCATGGCTTGAGCATATACTTATTAGCAAGATGATCCTGAAGGCATGAATAATAAAAAGTCACATGCACACAACTGCTACTGTATATGGGACAAGAAAATTAAAAAGGATAAGGAACGAATGTGGAGTGGCACTTTGAGGTATTGAACTTCAATAATTGACCTAATAATGTTGATAGATTCCAATTCAACATAGATCTGTCTATCTATCTATCTACCTACTTACCTACATATATACCTATTTATTTATATTTTATTATTATGGATATAATAAAAATATGGCATCAGCAAAACTTCATGCATGTATTTCTGCATTTTGTTTCTGTGGGTGTATGTGTGTTTGTGTTTGTGTGTTTGTGTGTGTGTGTGTGTGTGTGTGTGAATTCCTTAGTGTGGTTTGATCTTATTCACATTTCCTTCCATTTCTTCCAGATGAAATCCTTCCCTGCTCATCTAGTTTTGTATCTTTTTCAGAAACAATTTAAACTGGGGTATATATAGCTGTGAATCCACCAACTTGTTACATTAACAGGCCTGGAAAAATTAGCTACTGATGCAATAGTGGTATGAGTGACATAAAAATAACCAGCCTACATTCTTGTTGGATTTAAGGCTTGTTCCCCAAATTGAAATGTATAAATTGTCCTGTTATTTGAATCAAAAACCTGTAGCCAAACATAATATAGGCCTGAAGTGAACGCAAATGTTATTACTCTGAGAAAGAACGTAGTATTAATCTAAGTCCTAATGACTTATCCTTAGACCCATAACTTACTGTAATTTTCAACCCTCTTGAGAGAAGATTCTTCTGCTAGAACATCATGCCTAACATAAATATCAATAGCTGTTCAAGATGCATGGAGTAAGAGAATGCTTAATTCCAGTCACTAAGTAAAATGTCTATATCATGTTTCTCTCCCAGGGTTCATGCTTCATTGTGGAAGAAAGGCTTGTCGAGTTATAAGTATTATAGACAGTATAGAACTAAAGTCAGCTTTCTTAAATGTTGTGACTACTGCTGACTACTACACACTGACTTCAGTGTAAGATACTCAGAGATTTATTCTCTCCCTCTCTCTCTCTCTCTCTCTCTCTCTCTCTCTCTCTCTCTCTGTGTATGTGTGTGTGTGTGTGTGTGTGTGTGTGTGTGTGTGTGTGTGTGTGTGTGCGCGCGTGCACCATGACCACATGTAAATGTCACAGAAAAATTTGGAGAGTCAGTTCACTACATGTGCATGTGTACGTATTCTAGGGAGCAAAGTCAAATCGTCAGGCTTAAACAGCAATCACCTTTGTCTGAATTGCCAGGGTGGCAGGATGCCTAGGCAGTCCCCACCTGCTTAGAAAGGGGAGAGGAAGAATAGGGGAAAGTTTGTGGGAGGGGTGGTGATTTGGGAGGGGGACAATGAGCATAATGTAAAGGGAAGAATTAAAATATAAAATTAAGTTTTAAAAAGTTAAAAATGATTTTCATATATATATATGTATATATATATATATGTTCTTGTAATAAATATACATGTCAGGAAACTGATAATATCATGGGTCTGTATTTCATTGGAGGGGAGTTTTTAAAAAACCATGGTATAAATATGAAGGGAAACTAGTGACAGACTAAGTGTCTTCAATAAGGCTTTTACTTCTGTGAACAGAAACCATGAGCAATGCAACTCTTATAAAGATCACATTGAATTCTGAACCGACTTATAGGTTCGAAGGTTCAGTCTATTATCTTCAAGGTAGAAGCATAGCAGTTTTAAGGCAGACATGGGGCTGTAAGAGTTGAGAGTTACACTTATATTATGAAGGCAGCAAGCAGAAGATTGGATCCCAGATAGCTATGATGTGGTTATTAAAGACCACACATACAGGGACACACCTACTCCAACAAAACTACATCTCCAAATAGTGCCACTAGCTGGGCCAACCATATACAAACCACTGAATTACATGGTGATGGTAGTAGAAGCTGAGATGTGAGGAGTGAATGTGAGGAAGGATAAATATCCCTAAAGTCGTTTTGAGAAAGGCATATGGAAACAAGCTTCTGCAAGAGGGGCTTCTCTACACACACACACACACACACACACACACACACACACACACACACACACAATATATATATATATATATATATATATATATATATATATATAAACTTTTTTCAAATAAGGATAACTAGTAATAAGACAATGGTTTCTCCACAGGACACTATAGCCAGACAAGTACATTGTCCTTTGCCACATTTGGTTGTCTACTTTGAATTTACTTTCCAGAGAATTCGCATACAGTCCATCCCATTACAAACCTTCTTGGTTACCATACAGAATTTGAGAGTAAGACCCTATTGCTGAGGTCAACACATGGTTAAGTCAAAGAACGGAGTGAATGTATCGAGCATTGACCAATAAGCTTGATTCTACTGTGTACCTTAGTGGATAGCTTTCATAGTACCAGAATAAATGAAGCAGGCTACTGCAGAAGAAGTATAATCACCACTTTGTCAAGCTTGGAAATAATTCCTGCCAATGAATACTTCTGATACAGTGATGACCTGCCTATCATGAGAATTACCAACATTTTTAGTTGGATTTGAGTCCCAAAAGGAAACCTATAATTGGCACAGTTTTCTGTAGTAGGATCCTGCAAATAAACAGGGCCTTCATACTACTTGCACAGTGACTACTATTATCATGCTAAGTCTTACTGATTTAAATCAATCCATAAGTCATAATCATACCCATAAATTAATGCCCCCATGAAAATATTCAAAGAATAGAAAATCTGGCATACCCTTGTATAAAATGTATAGGCATAGTTTATTGTTTAAATGGGAAGGCAGGGATTCTTGTTTATATTATATAAGTTAATATATGCAATTTTCAGTTTTAGCACATATTGTATTTTCTGTGTAACACTATGTGGCATGGAAATAATCATATACAAAGTAGTTGATAGTTTCCATAAACCTATTGGATGGTTCTGTCCATGGATTCATGGTTATTAAATGATTAAAATAGTGATATCGAAGAAAGTACCATCATGATATACATTAATGCTTTTGTGAATTTACATGAAGGAAGGATACCAGTAAAGGCAATGTGAGTAATGCATCATGATTCCAATTTGCTTCCACCAATATACTATGTAAATTTTATGATATTTCCTTTAACCATATGTGGGTCTTACTTGAAAAATGAGAGCTCAAATTGTTGAAATGCATAAAATAATATAGAAAACAATTAATATTGAAATTAATCATTTTTTTGGGCTCCGGTTTCTTTTAAAAACTCTAAAATAGGAAAATTATGAACTTAGGGGTTATATAAATTTCAGTCTAATCTATGAGTTACTTTCTTACGAGAGAGCAGTCTTAGGATTAAGTACTGAAATTTTGAACTTTATAAACAATGCTTTAATCATCCACTTGTGATATATGGGTGATTTTGGAAGCAGGTTTATAGTATGGAGAATCATTTCTCTGAGGAAAATAAACTGTGAGATAACTAAGGTTGAAAATTAAGAGGACTACTTCTAAAAGCAGTCCTGTAGCTAAATAAAAATTAAATTTCAGAAATTGTCTATGAGCTTGTGAGATTCAGAAAATATTATGAGAATATTTGTAATGCTTATTTCATCCTCATGTGTTTTCTAAAAATGTAAAATCTATTATTTTATAGTTGGCTATTGAGACCACTGGACACTTTGGCTTTGAATGCTCTATAGCTCTTGACAAAAATATATACAAGAATTCTTGGTGAAAATTTGTGACTGAAAAGGATGATTCATTAGAACTTCAGGGATGGACAGAATTTGGAAGACTTCTGATCATAAACCTATTAGTTATTATTAGTGGACAATATTTATTTCCTTAACTACCCTCTCTGATTTTGCAACCAAAATATTTTAGGGGTGTTCCGAAACAAGAATTTCTTAGTTCAGTTCATATATGAACTCAAAGAAAGAATTTCCACACTGGGACGTGGTGATTTGCCAGGCAATGGGAAAACTATATTTTACCTATGTCTTTACATATATATGATATCTAGTTCCATTTCTTTGGGGAGAAATTGTTGCTTTGCTATCAAAAAATAACATTTGAGTAGTAAGTATGATTAGGGAAACATTATAAAAATCCAAGGACAGAAAATGACTAAACATTTAGTACAATTTAACAAAAAATATATTACAAGGCCTGAAGGTAAAATACAAAAAGTGAAAATCATTACTACTAAGCTGCAAAAATTCAGAATAGTGGTATAAGGTATATGATATATATGCATATATATATATATATATATATATATATATATATGATTTCAAGAAGAACTTGCTGACAGGAGCCTTGTATGGCTGTTCCCTGAGCGATTCTATCAGGACCTAACCATAATAGATGCAGATAGAGTCAATCATCAGACTGAGCCTTGGAGACACCAATGGAATACAAATACATATATATATATATATATATATATATATATATATATATATTTGTTTGTAAGAGAGGAAGTAAATACTTTAGGAACAGAATTAATTTTATTCTAGAAAAAACATAACCTATCAAAGATTAATAGAAAATTGCAGACAAAAAATCTTTAACATGGAAAGACAAGTTGAACTGATCATTTTAATAGTTTAATAGTGTGTTAGAGGTTGAAGCCTTTTTAGTGTATTTGTCCTAGAAGGAGGCTTCAGTGGTTGCTTTAACAAGGAACTTATTTGTCCAATATGCGGATGTGAAAAAAAAACTTTTAAGAATAAACTATCCTCATGGATAGTTTTGAGGCATACATGCATTCAGAGGCAAACAGGACCCACCATTTGTGCTGAATGTTCTTATATCATACAGTACATTTCCACATAGTACAGACCCAGTGTTCTGGCCTTACTGAAAACAAGTATATTTCTTGGCAGTGATCTGAGAGTACTAATGGATATAACTGTGGGAAGAATCTGGATCTAGGGCTGTCAAGAGCACTGCTACCTCCTTGGATTCTGAGAAAAATGACATGGTCATTCTTACATTGAAAGAATTTTTCAAGTAACTTGTCATTAATTTTTTAATTCATCATTGTATTCATTTACACTCAAATGATATCCCTTTTATCTGTTATCCCTCCACAACGCCCCATCCCATTCCTTCTCTCCCCATTCCCTTTGCCTCTATGAACGTGCCTCTCTACCCATTCATCCACTCCTGCCTCATCACTCTAGCATCATCCTAGGTGGGGTCTTAGGAATCCAGAGGACCAAGGGCCTTTCCTCCTGTTGATATTAGATAAGGCCATCCTCTGCTACACATGAATCAATAGCCATGTGGATCTCCAGGTATACTCTTTGGTTGGTGGTTTACTCTGGTAGCTCTGGCTGGTCTGTTTAAATCATATTGTTCTTTCAATGGGGTTGCAATCGCCTTCAGCTCCTTCATTCCTTCCCCTAGCTATCCCATTGGAGTCTCCAAGGCTCAGTCTGATGATTGGTTGTATCTGCATCTATTTTGGTTAGGTGCTGATAGAACCACTCAGGGAATAGCCATACCAGGCTCCTGTCAGCAAGTGCTTCTTGAAATCAGCAGAAGGGTTGGGGTTTGGTGTCTGCAGAAGGAACAGATTCCTTGATAGGGCAGTCTCTGAATGGCCTTGCCTTCAGGTTCTATTCCAGTTGTGGGGCCCGTCTTTCCTTTTGTCAGGAACATTTCTAGATTAAAATTTTTGAGATTGGTGGGTGGCCCCATCCCTCTACTAGGGGTGGTGCCTATCTACTGCAGGTGGTATCTACAGGTTCTATCTCCCCTTTTGGGGGTACTTTTGCTAAAGTCATCCCTGTTTGGTCCTAGGAGCCTCTTGTTTCCTTGGTGACTGGGAATTTTTAGGAGATACCACCAGTTCTGCAGTCTCCACTACTAATTATTTCTATTCAGTTTCCTGACTTTCTGTATTTCTCTTCTATCGATCCCAATACCTGATCTTGTCCTGTCTTTTCCCCTTTGCCTCCTCTCTTCCTTCCAGGTCCCTCCCTTCCTCTATCTCCTGTGATTATTTTGTTCTCCCTTCTATGTAGGATTTATGCATCCACATTTTGGTCTTCTGTCTTCTTAACCCAGATATCACTCAACACTGTGTCCATAAATAATTGAATGAATAATGAAAATATGGTACATTAACTCAATGAAATGTAACTCATTCTTGAAATAATAAAATCATGGAACTCTTACTTAAGTGAATAGAACTAGGAAAAAGTCATCCTGAGTGAGAAAACTCATCCTGAGTGAGGTACTCAGAAACCCAAAGTAAAATTTAGGGTGTTATCACTTAAAAGTGCTTCTTAGGTTTTGTTATTTTGTCTATTTCTTCAGAGTTGAGGACAGAACCCAGGGCCTTGCCTAGCAAGTGCTCTACCAGTGAGCTAAATCCCCAACCCCTAGGTTTTAATCCTTACAAATGCATCTAAGAATCCTTAAATCCTCAGTGGTAAGATATAGAGTGAGGAACTAGAAATTATAGAAGGTTTTCCTGAATAACTAAAAACAAAATTAAATCTGGAGACATGTGGTGTAATGTGGTAGTTGAATGGGAATATCAAATGCAGAAGTGGAGGAAAGAGGGGTAAGGGACACCAGAATCTGTGGACTATCTGAAGAATGTTATAGAAAAGTACTACAGTAGAGGCTTCTTAATATATAATATGTTAATGGTATATTCTTAAAACACATCATATAATAATGGAGAGAGTACAACCTAACTGCCATCTCTCATTAGCAAAGCCATTCCAGTGTCATGCATGAGTTACATCTATTTGAGTCTTGATGACTGAGATCACACAGAAACTCCCAAACAAGTTACTTTCCTACCCACATCACTGGTTGGTTTACAAAAACTGATGGCAAAACCATATTGATGAAACAACACTTACCTATCTCATTGAACATGAAGAACTTAAGTTGGTGACCAACTGGAGTATTCACCCCTTCTAGATGGTGTTCATGGATTGGAAAATTTATTCATAATTCCTGAGGAGAAAAGGAAAGGTGAACATAGCTGAAATCTTTCAATTTACAATGATGGACTGGCTACAGTGTACACGAGTGCAATAGTTGTACAAATGTGATGAGAGTAACAATTACGTGAAAGGATTTATTGCCCAGTTCATGAGACATGTTCCTGACATACCTCATATGTCCAAGAAAAGAAAAATAAGTAGATTGTGGACCAAGGGGCATATCAAACACCATTTTTTTCTGCAAAAGCAATGTACCAATTTAAAGAATCCTAAAGATATTCTGTTATTCCCATTAATAAGTATATTACTCAGCCATGATCACAGAAGCTACAATCTGTTTTTGATGGAAACAAAGGCAGAGACACATACCTGAACACTGTGTAGAGATTAAGAGAAATTTGGTAACTCAGTTGTAAATGCAAATTCTCTATTAATACTCTCCCTTCCTCTCTCATGGATCTTTTTCTTGGGAGAAAACTGAGAGCACCTGGGAATGGGAAGAATATAACAAAGAACCAATGTCTTTCAGATGTAACAGACATGACTAACTCACATATGATCTCACATAGAACATGACAGCATGATATGGTTTCCATAGATTAAAGTGAATTGACTCCCACTACTGAGGGAAATAAATAAACATGATCTGCCATCTCTAACCATGAAGCTATTTCCAATATAGAAAGGTTCCTAAAGGAGAAATTATTTTAATATGGCGGAGTCTAATTGGTTATAGAAATTGCACTTATGGAAGGTTTTATTCAAAGCATAGACAGGCAAATCATATGAACTCAAATGTATTTTGACAATAATTTTATGAATCCTAATGCTGTATCTCTCAACATAAAAAGATGACATAATTGAACAAAAGAGAAAATTGGAAAGAGCCTCAGTTCGCTTCAGGAGATTTTATGATAAGGTCATGAGGTATACACACAATAAACATTCTTTGCTAGACACAGAGGATTCATCCTTGTGCTATCATGGAATGTTTCCCTGGTGGTTAACTTTCATAATGCTCTAAAACACTATTCAGGCTCCATTAAGAAAAAAAATAATGGTTTTCTTATCCATTAATAATCCTTATATGCTACAATAATGAATGGCCTGGTAAAATGCATTAACATCACAAATGTACAAAGGTATTTTGTGCTTAACCAACCACATTATTAATTAGAAGTGAGGCCAGTTCTACAGGACAGAATTTATGAATGATAGTACAAACATGATCAATAAACTCAGCTAGGGAATTTAAAGACCCTAGCAGAGAACACACTGACATTGTTTTTCTAAATCTCCATTTTGTCAAGTTCCTTTTTAAATATTTCTGATATGTCCTTTGGTATGTGTTGCTGATTATTTCCATAGATAACACTTTCATTACTAATGTTTTGTTGGCACAATAATACATATTTACATAAGGCACTGTGAATAAGCAACAGTCAGTACTCAGACATAGTAGGGGATTCTAAAAGTCCCCAGATGGGTAAAAGCTAGAGGACTGGAACAAATGCTATGGGATGTCTCTATAAATGGCATGGCTGTTGTAAACATGGCCTCCTAAAGTTAGGGTTACATGTGTGACCCTCAAAAGCCTGAGCAAATATTCAAGAAAGGAAGGAGGGCTTCTCAATATCCCAACCCTATATGCACACATCCTTACTGACATAGATGGCTACCAGAGTAGCAAGTTTCCTGTTTCCTTAGAGATGTGGTCACTGGTAAGGATAAACAGAACATATTTCAGAAAAAAATAAAACAACATACAACAAAAGAATAGGGAGCATCCTGCTAAATGGTGATAAATTCAAAACATTTTTATTAAAATCAGGAACAAGAGAAGGAAGTTTATTCTTCCTGTCTTAGTCAGCATAGTATTAGGAGACTCCTTTGAATATGATATGATTTTATGCTTAAAAGTTCATAAATGTGGCATCAGGAACCTGACAATTCTGATAATTACATTCAGCAATGTAGCAGTATAAAAAATTTATGAAAATTCATGTCCTGAAATAACAAATACTTTGAGTAACAAACTATAGAAACACTATCATTTATAAAACATTATATATCATATTGTGATATATGTCATATACCATGTTATATAAAATATACATATATATTACATATGTATATATTTGATTATCAATAATATTCATCACATAAATTAAAAAATAGTGTTGTAAAATTAGATGGAGACAAGAAAGATTCCCTGTAAAATAAACCTGAATAATGATCAAAGTTCAGGTGGTATCTGCATGGCAGATTTCAAATTATTGTATAACATAGCTGAAGTAACAAAACTGTAGTGAATATTGCCACTCTGTTATATCTGTATTAATTAACACCTCTTTAGAAGCAAGAACCTTAGCCAACCCTCAGACTGCTGTTGACTTGGATCAACATAGTTTTGAATTTAAGATTTTTTTAAGTCTCAAACACAAACAACATTTTGAAATAAAAAACAAAATACAATGAGTAAAAGAATAGGATAAGCCTCTGAGGAAATCTGTGTCTCAAAGCCTATTATTAGTCTGCATTGTTTCCTCTGTACACATCTGAGAGCATTTAATTTAGTGTTTTTAAGGAATACTTGAGTGTGTTAACAGTTGGGTCTCTGATTCTTGTGTCTGCTCATTTTCCTTCTGTTGGATTGCCTTGTCCACCTTCAATATGTTATTACTATATCTTATTATATTTCATTTTGTTTATGTTTGGTTGTTATCCCTTGACTGTTCTTTTCCTCATGAGAGACAGAAAGGGAAGTGATCTGGAAGTGAGGGGAGGTGGTTAGAAACTGGGATGAGTTAAAAAGAGGAAAAATGTAATCATGATATAAATAAAATAAATAAGAATGGAAATGAAAAACTGGACAAAAATCAATTTTCAATTAAAATACACCATTTTATAAAGAAAAACAAAATACAATTCCAAAAAAGACCAGAAATAATTCAAACAGAAACAAAAGCAAAAACACCCTTGTGGCTTTATCCGATGGAGGATGGCCAACCTCCCCAACAAACAAACCACCCAAAAAAAAAACCCAAAACCAAATCTGCATTCTATTTTGCATATCTTATAAAATTCATCCATATCAGAGGATGAAAGCAAAGTATAGACTACATATCCAAAGAAAGTTATTTCCAATCCACCAGTTTATTGTTGAATATGGGCAAAATTAAAAAGACACTAAAGCATTATGTGATCACAGAAGAAAATGGTTTATCATTCTGTACTACTCTATGCATTGTATGTCATCTGAGTATGTTTGTAAGTGTTTTTGTGCATGTATATATATATATATATACATATATATATACATATATATATATATGTGTTTCCACATGCCTGCAGTTCACACACCCAACTTCACTCTGCCCACTACTCTTTCTTACAGCCATTTTGAAACACTTATCCTTTATTGTAGCTATCATAACATCAAAACTCATTCTTACCTGATACCCCTAACTATTCAGAAACTGGAGGTGCAAACAACGTGATCTATTGTGTGCTTTCCCTCTGATGATAATCTGTATGTTAACTCTGAAGTGTTTTTTATTCCTTCAAATCTTTCAGTCTATGACAGATAACCAGATACCACTGTAACTTCATTTATGGATGTAATTTTTATGCAAAATACATTTATGAACTTAAATTCCTTTTTATTTTTCTGATTGCCATTACTCCCACACACCAGTAATCCACAATACTGTCAGCTCTTTGAAATGCTAATATTCACCCTGTAAGAGAACTGAACTGAAGTGATAGGGCAGATTGACAGCTCAAGGGGAGGGGCACTGCAGCAAACACAACACAGGACAGGACAAAGGAAGCCAGGTCCTGATCTGATAGGTTTCTCATCTGACAGGTAGTTCAGAGTCAAAGGCTTGAGATGTATAGAATAATCTTCTATTACAACCAATTTGCCATATTTAGTGTGAAAAAATCACGTCTATGAAACAAATTATGGGGATATGAGATAGCTGACCTTGTTTGCTGCATTGCCTTGCTGACCAGTCCTAGGGTGCTTTGACAGGCATCTTTGTCTGCCTCTTCTCTGAACAGGAACTGCTGCATGACTTAAGTAATCACACTGTAACCCGCCCCTGTTCTGTGCTAGTGAGCTAGCATAACCCTCCAATCACGCATGCGTGCATGGTTGCCAGGCTGCAGAGATTCAAATTCTTTTCGAAAGCTAATGAAACAAGGCAGGCAAATGTGATCTTTAAGCTGTACTATTGCTAGAATGAAAGCGCTGGGTCTTCAAAAACCCCTGTATAAATTGGTCAGGGATAAATTCAAGGTGCTTTTTGGGCAATGATGCCTACAGTATATTGAATTATATTCACATTTAGATCTCTATACAAAGGAAAGAAGGAGTGCTTAGGAAAAATGTAACAAAATTAGAGAATGTACGAAACCACTAGATACTTGTAATATCAGGAGAAATCACTAAAGAATGAAAGATGCTAATTTAATAATATTCTGCATTAGTCAGATTTTGCTTGATTAGGTGGATTTTTAAAGGATCTGATGTGCTCATGTAAATGAAGCACTTGCCATTAACATAACTTTTGTTATTAACTAAAGCATTAGTTTGTGATTCAATGATTATTTTTTTCTTCTGTTTTAAAATTGTTACTTTGATATATTTACTTTTTTGTTTGTTTTTCTTTTAAATAGGTGCTTACTTGTTCAATTTAGCTGGAATGGAAATTCACTTTGATGACAGGGCTGTCATTTAACTCAGATTTATTGACTTCTGACTTGTAAGTGCTACATGTAAACTCACATGTCACCACTGTTAGCTAGATTTTTAATGTTAATTAGGTGTACATATATACATTCTCTCTGTCTCTATCACTGAGATTCTGTCTCTCTGTTTTTAAGCCTGAACTTGTGTCTGTGTAGGTGTGTCTTTCTCTGTCTCTCTGTCTGTCTGTGTGTGTCTCTCTCTCACTCTCGCTCTCTGCTCTGTCTCTGACCCTGTCTCTGTCTTTGTCTCTCTCTGTCTCTCTGTCTCTCTCTCTCTCTCTCTTTCTCTCTCTGTGTGTGTATGCATATGTGTAGAGGTATTAGGTGCTAAAGGCTGTATATGTCTCAAGATATGCAGTGACATGTAATTTGAGATTCCTGACATGAGTTCTGAGAAATAATTTTGTCGTGCAGTATTACTTTTTATAAGCAGAAGCATCACTCAACATCACTATGCAACTTTAAACCTTGGTGATTCTGATGCCCAATGAATATGAAAATGGGGTACAAACAAAAATGTAGAGTAGCTCCTGAATGTTAATGATTGTACAATCATTTATGTTTCAATAAATGTAAATTATATTGACTTAATAATATCCTTTTCTGCAAGACAAAGTGTACTGGGGAAAGGGAAATGCATCAGGAATTACAGAATGTGCTTCGAATTTGGACAATCAGCCCTGTGTCTGACAATCAAGGAAGGAAATCATTTGCAAAACCAACAAGGTGACTTTGAATGCATACGGGAATACTCAGCTTCCTATTCTATAGCATTACTTTCAGAAGCTATCCCTGTGTGGCTAACTTTACTTCAATATAGGACTGAGCAGATAAGGATGGCAATATATTAATACATATCATATTGAGAGAAGGAAAGACCACTCTTAAACAAGCTGGGCTACTGCAGATCAGACCCTCTGAATCTTCTGTCAATGCTGGAGATGTTTAAAACTTGCTGCAAAGGGGGCTGGGGATTTAGCTCAGTGGTAGAGCGCTTACCTAGGAAGCGCAAGGCCCTGGGTTCGGTCCCCAGCTCCGGAAAAAAAGAACCAAAAAAAAAAAAAAACTTGCTGCAAAGATTATTCTGCAATCTTGATTTTAAAGATACCTTTCAAAGATTGATTCCTAATATTAAAAATCCTGTGAAATTACAATGCCGTAGTATTGTATTTATCAAAATTGTCAGAGGGTACTTGGTAACAAGCACACAAGTTACAGTAATGTATTATATAGAGAGGCAATGTTTGCATCAATAGCTTTTTTTCGGGACAGGAAGATGCTGTGCAGAATAAACAGGATTGAAATGTACAGTGTCCCGTCTTAATCTGCCAGCTATTGGGTTAAAAATAATGGTTTTTATGTAAGGGATAATGGCAACGATAATGTATGGTTTTCTAAACAAGAAAATGAATCCTAAATGTTTTTACATTTTATACATGTACTGTGTGTCAATGTGAGATCAGGACACTGAAAACACTGAATGAAATCCCTGTGTTTCATCATATTGTTGTGTGTTTGTTTGTTTGTTTGTTTTTACTGGATTTTTTTATTTATATTTCAAATGTTATTCACTTTCCCAGTTTCATAGACATAAGTCCGCTATCCCATCTTCCTTCCTTCCTTCTCTAAGGGTTTTCTCATCTCCATCAAGTCCCTCCTGCCTTCCCCCCAACATTCCCCTAGAGTGAGAGTCCAACATTGGCAGGACCAAGGGCTTCCCCTTCCACTGGTGCCAAAACAAGTCTATTCTCTGCTACCTATGCAGTTGCAGCCCTGGGTCAGTCCATGTATAGTCTTTAAGTAGTGGTTTAGTCCCTGGGAGCTCTGGTTTTTTGCTATGGTTGTTCTTATGGCATTCCAAGCCTCTTAAGTTCTTTCAGTCCTTTATTTCCTCCAATGGTGATCCTTCATTTGCTGCTCCAAACTCTGCATCCATACCCCCACCTATGAATATTCTTGTTTCCCCTTTTATGAAGGAGTGAAGAAGAAGCTCACATTTTATGAGCTTTTCATTTTCTCTGATTAGTGGTGTCCTCCTTTTACCCTCTTCCTCCCTTTTCTCCTCTGATTCCTCCTCCTTTTCTCCTTTATTTTATTTCTAGTTTTGTTCATATTCTGTTTAATTTTTGGAATTTGTGAGACAGTGTCACATTCTGTAGAGTAAGTTGGGCAAAAATATGAAGTAAATATTTTGCTTCTATTTCTTGAATGATGATTAATATGTAAGTCAATATATCTTGAATGCTTTAATTTGATTTGTAAATGTGAATTTGACTTTGATCATTAATTACTTTTAGAATTTTTTGTTTTGTGAAAAGGTCCAGTCATGTTGGCACATGCCCTTATATCTAACAATTTAGAGTCATAGGAAGAGAGTCTACTATGAGTATACTTACAGCCAGAATTACATTTTAGAATTTGTAACAAAAACAAAAATATATTAATAAAATTCAAATTGTAGTATAGTAGCAAAAAATTATTTCTTCTCTTTCTGTATTTCTAGTGATAAGCAACAGGTTGCTGAATTAGCAATTTATATCTCAAACCGCAGAGAAGAAGCAGAGAGACTTCTCTCAAAACCTTCCACAAACAATCATCAACTAGGAGTCAACTGTTTAAAAATTAGAAACTAATCATTGACATCCCATTGAAACCACTGCATTCTACTCCTTGTCACCACATACTTACAATCAATTTATAATAAAAATATACTATACAAATTTAAAAGACCCCATTATTTTTCATAGAATGAACCATGTTTAAAACCTTAAAGTGTCATTGAGCCTCAAGTCAATACTTTCAATGTTAGCCCTGTAAAATCAAAATATAGTTACATATTTTTAGCATACAAGCACATAAAGCATATATCACTTTTTCTCTAAAATGATTTTAGGCTGATCTGATTAATGGTTAGGATGACCTTCAGCATCATATTATTCTGTCCCTACCTCCTGGCTGCTGTTGTTCCTTGTGTGTATAGTATATCTGCATTTGTGATGAAGGTCAAAGTCAAATCTGTTTATCTTAGGCAAATATTTTACCAAAGGTTGAATATCAAACATATCTGTCCTTGGAATTAAAAACCCAATAGTATTTTCCATTTTCAAGTCTTTCACACTCCAAATTCTCTATAAAACTCTAACATCTCATTTTGAAAAGGGGGCTCCTTTAAAATGTATTTTATTACCTCCAGAGAGAAGAAGCAATCAATTATGTGAACAGAGCAAAATCAAACCACAATGGTGTTAGTACCTCAACATCTTATTGCCTGTGATCCACTTACTATTTTCTGGTATATTTGAAAGGGTCTGAGCAACATCATCATCATCAACAACAACAACAACCTCATTGTGAGTTATCCAGAACCTCAAAGACAAATACAGAATGTATCTGCTTATATTTTGATATTTAAGCCCTGACAATGGCATACAAAATTAGTCAGGAAGAAAGGATTTTATGAGGGTAGAGAAACAATATAAAAAATTATGGGGCATATTTGGGGGATACATTGGAATGTAGCAAATAAATGGAGATGGGGGAATGGAAAGGATAGAGTGGAATACTGAGGAGGACAACTATATGTAGGAGTCAGATCATTTCTTTTTTTATTTATTTTTTTTATTAACTTGAGTATTTCTTATATACATTTCAAGTGTTATTCCCTTTCCCGGTATGCAGGCAAACATCACCCTCCCCCCTCCCCTTCCTTATGGGTGTTCCCCTCCCAACCCTCCCCCCATTGCCGCCCTCCCCCCACCAGTCTAGTTCACTGGGGGTTCAGTCTTAGCAGGACCCAGGGCTTCCCCTTCCACTGGTGCTCTTACTAGGATATGCATTGCTACCTATGAGGTCAGAGTCCAGGGTCAGTCCATGTATAGTCTTTGGGTAGGGGCTTAGTCCCTGGAAGCTCTGGTTGCTTGACATTGTTGTACTTTTGGGGTCTCGAGGCCCTTCAAGCTCTTCCAGTTCTTTATCTGATTCCTTCAACGGGGGTCCTATTCTCAGTTCAGTGGTTTGCTGCTGGCATTCACCTCTGTATTTGCTGTATTCTGGCTGTGTCTCTTAGGAGCAATCTGCATCCGGCTCCTGTTGGTCTGCACTTCTTTGCTTCATCCATCTTGTCTAATTGGGTGGCTATATATGTATGGGCCACATGTGGGGCAGACTCTGAATGGGTGTTCCTTCAGTCTCTGTTTTAATCTTTGCCTCTCTCTTCCCTGCCAAGGGTATTCTTGTTCCCCTTTTAAAGAAGGAGTGAAGCATTCACATTTTGATCATCTGTCTTGAGTTTCATTTGCTCTAGGCATCTAGGGTAATTCAAGCATTTGGGCTAATAGCCACTTATCATGAGTGCATACCATGTATGTCTTTCTGTGATTGGGTTAGCTCACTCAGGATGATGTTTTACAGTTCCAACCATTTGCCTACGAATTTCATAAAGTCGTTGTTTTTGATAGCTGAGTAATATTCCATTGTGTAGATGTACCACATTTTCTGTATCCAATCCTCTGTTGAAGGGCATCTGGGTTCTTTCCAGCTTCTGGCTATTATAAATAAGGCTGCAATGAACATAGTGGAGCACGTGTCTTTTTTATATGTTGGGGCATCTTTTGGGTATATGCCCAAGAGAGGTATAGCTGGATCCTAGTTCACTGGGGGTTCAGTCTTAGCAGGACCCAGGGCTTCCCCTTCCACTGGTGCTCTTACTAGGATATGGATTGCTACCTATGAGGTCAGAGTCCAGGGTCAGTCCATGTATAGTCTTTGGGTAGGGGCTTAGTCCCTGGAAGCTCTGGTTGCTTGGCATTGTTGTACATATGGAGTCTCGAGCCCCTTCAAGCTCTTCCAGTTCTTTATCTGATTCTTCAACGGGGGTCCTATTCTCAGTTCAGTGGTTTGCTGCTGGCATTCGCCTCTGTATTTGCTGTATTCTGGCTGTGTCTCTTAGGAGCAATCTACATCCGGCTCCTGTTGGTCTGCACTTCTTTGCTTCATCCATCTTGTCTAATTGGGTGGCTATATATATATGGGCCACATGTGGGGCAGACTCTGAATGGGTGTTCCTTCAGTCTCTGTTTTAATCTTTGCCTCTTTCTTCCCTGCCAAGGGTATTCTTGTTCCCCTTTTAAAGAAGGAGTGAAGCATTCACATTTTGATCATCCGTCTTGAGTTTCATTTGCTCTAGGCATCTAGGGTAATTCAAGCATTTGGGCTAATAGCCACTTATCATGAGTGCATACCATGTATGTCTTTCTGTGATTGGGTTAGCTCACTCAGGATGATGTTTTCCAGTTCCAACCATTTGCCTACGAATTTCATAAAGTCGTTGTTTTTGATAGCTGAGTAATATTCCATTGTGTAGATGTACCACATTTTCTGTATCCATTCCTCTGTTGAAGGGCATCTGGGTTCTTTCCAGCTTCTGGCTATTATAAATAAGGCTGCAATGAACATAGTGGAGCACGTGTCTTCTTTATATGTTGGGGCATCTTTTGGGTATATGCCCAAGAGAGGTATAGCTGGATCCTCAGGCAGTTCAATGTCCAATTTTCTGAGGATTCTCCAGACTGATTTCCAGAATGGTTGTACCAGTTTGCAATCCCACCAACAATGGAGGAGTGTTCCTCTTCCTCCACATCCTCGCCAGCATCTGTTGTCCCCTGAGTTTTTGATCTTAGCCATTCTCACTGGTGTGGGGTGAAATCTCAGGGTTGTTTTGATTTGCATTTCCCTTATGACTAAAGATGTTGAACATTTCTTTAGGTGTTTCTCAGCCATTCGGAATTCCTCAGCTGTGAATTCTTTGTTTAGCTCTGAACCCCATTTTTAATAGGGTTATTTGTTTCCCTGTGGTCTAACTTCTTGAGTTCTTTGTATATTTTGGATATAAGGCCTCCATCTGTTGTAGGATTGGTAAAGATCTTTTCCCAATCTGTTGGTTGCCGTTTTGTCCTAACCACCGTGTCCTTTGCCTTACAGAAGCTTTTTAGTTTTATGAGATCCCATTTGTCGATTCTTGATCTTAGAGCGTAAGCCATTGGTGTTTTGTTCAGGAAATTTTTGCCAGTGCCCATGTGATAATATATAACATAAATAACAAATAAAGGATATTAAAAAATGGGAGAGAATGATAGAACTAGACATCTCTTCCCACCGAATGAAATCTCCGACCCCATGTATTGGCTACATTTACTATATTTTTTGGCCAATGTGTCCTCATTGTAATACTCCAATCACTTCAAGCTATTGCCTAAGGTACTGATTGCTGCATACGGCTGGTGATGGCTCTATTGTCGAAGACAACACCTACATTTCTTTTGAACATAGAGAAGACAAACAGGTGCCTCACTAAAACATTTACCTTTTGAATAGTGTTGCTGGTACAGAAATGTGTTTGGCAGGGTTATTGTGGGGAAAATTAAACGCCAACCCACCTCTATACTATTTGACCTACCACACTCAGCTGCCTACAGGATACAATGCTGCAACCGTGGAACCTTCAAGGGAATAAGCAACCACTATATGACTGGATTTGAGACATACAGAGTGAGATAGAACACATTTCTTCCATTGTTCTCATGACAAAATACTGGGGTTTAAGGTTTAAAGCAGGTATTATTGTCTGCTATGCAAATGTAGATACAAAATGATTCCTAATAACATTCTGTTATGCCCATATATCAGTATATTGCTCTATTGTCATCACAAAAGCTAGCATATATAATAGATGGGGCCAATTACAGAGAACTATATCTGCACAATATACAAAGTGAAACACCTTGGATCAAACTCTCATAAATAAGTCATTACCAGCTAATCTCTTCCTTCATGGCTCAGGAAAGATTTTTGGAAGTCATGGTAGAAATATTGTAAGGCACTGGGAGGAATGCAAGCAAGTGATCAATAATGTCCAGACACAACAGGACTGATATACATATATACTTATATAAATCAGGAAGCCATGCAAAGGATATGCACAGGTTTTGCAGGTCAAATTATTTGGTGTCCAACCACTAATATCTGGATCTCAATATGATCTAAGAAGCTTCTCACTAAGATGATCTCTCATTGTGTCATAATTTCTAATATCAAAAGTGCTTTGGTCCAGTACAGTTTCATGGGAATAGAACCTACAATCAAGCAGGTACTTCATTCTACCTTACATAAATCAATGGTAATTTTGAATGTTTTTATTCATAATATATTATATTTTTGACCATGCTTGTAATTTCTCATATATTTTGACTCCCAATTTAATATTTTCTTCGACTTTCTCTGTAAGTATGCATCTCTGTGTGTCTATGTGCTTCTTATGTTTTATGGTTTTTGATTCGATTGGTCGTTTGTTCTGTTTTAGTCAGGTTAGTTTTTTCTTTTCATGTTTTCTAAGGGGTGGGGTGAGAACAAGAGGAAATAGGTCATTTTCCAGATTGAAAGAATCAGGGAGGATGAAATAATGAGGCGGAATATATTGTCTGAAAAAATCAATTTTCAAAAATTATTAATTCAAAAACTGATATAGATTGATATTATTTCATCTTCATGTATTAACATTTAATTAAGCAAGTCTTCAGAGCATAAATTTCTATTGGTCAGAAGAAAACTTGTGCAAGTCAATCCTCTATTTCTACTCTGATGCCTTCCTGGATAGAACTCTGTTTTAATTGGAGTTCATTTTACATACTCTTTCAACTCACTGGTGAATCAAATTATTTCTTTCACTGAAACAGTGACGTTTCAACCCAGGAACTGCCATATCCTGGGCATACTTCCTAGACTGAGCAACGCCCCTATGTCTCAATGGTTTAGAAAAGAATGAATATCATTTGATTTGATTTGTACTGTCCTTTTTTTCGAGCATGAAATATAAAGTTACTGAAAAATATTCTACTCTAATTATGTCTCAGATAAAGTAGTTATTTGTTTATTTATGTCATTTAAACTCACTTCTTTTGGTGATTTGTGAGGCATCCTCCCAAACTGCAGCCTAGGGTTCCCTCTCACTAGTTTAATCCAAAGTGTACTCAGACGGGTAGTCCCAGTTCATCTCTCTCAGTGTGGAATTACAGGTTACAGCATGGTACCTTTCGTCTATATTTTATTTTTTTTATTTTTTTTTATTTTTTTAATTAACTTGAGTATTTCTTATATACATTTCAAGTGTTATTCCCTTTCCCGGTTTCCGGGCAAACATCCCCCTCCCCCCTCCCCTTCCTTATGGGTGTTCCCCTCCCAACCCTCCCCCCATTGCCACGCTCCCCCCATAGTCTAGTTCAATGGGGGTTCAGTCTTAGCAGGACCCAGGGCTTCCCATTCCACTGGTGCTCTTACTAGGATATGGATTGCTACCTATGAGGTCAGAGTACAGGGTCAGTCCATGTATAGTCTTTGGGTAGGGGCTTAGTCCCTGGAAGCTCTGGTTGCTTGGCATTGTTGTACATATGGAGTCTCGAGCCCCTTCAAGCTCTTCCAGTTCTTTCTCTGATTCCTTCAACGGGGGACCTATTCTCAGTTCACTGGTTTGCTGCTGGCATTCACCTCTGTATTTGCTGTATTCTGGCTGTGTCTCTCAGGAGCGATCGACATCCCGCTCCTGTCGGTCTGCACTTCTTTGCTTCATCCATCTTGTCTAATTGGGTGGCTGTATACTTATGGGCCACATGTGGGGCAGGCTCTGAATGGGTGTTCCTTAAGTCTCTGTTTTAATCTTTGCCTCTCTCTTCCCTGCCAAGGGTATTCTTTTTTCTCATTTAAAGAAGGAGTGAAGCATTCACATTTTGATCATCCGTCTTGAGTTTCGTTTGTTCTAGGGATCTAGGGTAATTCAAGCATTTGGGCTAATAGCCACTTATCAATGAGTGCATACCATGTATGTCTTTCTGTGATTGGGTTAGCTCACTCAGGATGATATTTTCCAGTTCCAACCATTTGCCTACGAATTTCATAAAGTCGTTGTTTTTGATAGCTGAGTAATATTCCATTGTGTAGATGTACCACATTTTCTGTATCCATTCCTCTGTTTAAGGGCATCTGGGTTCTTTCCAGTTTCTGGCTATTATAAATAAGGCTGCGATGAACATAGTGGAGCACGTGTCTCTTTTATATGTTGAGGCATCTTTTGGGTATATGCCCAAGAGAGGTATAGCTGGATCCTCAGGCAGCTCAATGTCCAATTTTCTGAGGAACCTCCAGACTGATTTCCAGAATGGTTTTACCATTCTGCAATCCCACCAACAATGGAGGAGTGTTCCTCTTTCTCCACATCCTCGCCACCATCTGCTGTCACCTGAGTTTTTGATCTTAGCCATTCTCACTGGTGTTGATGAAATCTCAGGGTTGTTTTGATTTGCATTTCCCTTATGACTAAAGATGTTGAACATTTCTTTAGGTGTTTCTCAGCCATTTGGCATTCCTCAGCTGTGAATTCTTTGTTTAGCTCTGAACCCCATTTTTAATAGGGTTATTTGTTTCCCTGCGGTCTAACTTCTTGAGTTCTTTGTATATTTTGGATATAAGGCCTCTATCTGTTGTAGGATTGGTAAAGATCTTTTCCCAATCTGTTGATTGCCGTTTTGTCCTAACCACAGTGTCCTTTGCCTTACAGAAGCTTTGCAGTTTTATGAGATCCCATTTGTCGATTCTTGATCTTAGAGCATAAGCCATTGGTGTTTTGTTCAGGATATTTTTTCCAGTGCCCATGTGTTCCAGATGCTTCCCTAGTTTTTCTTCTATTAGTTTGAGTGTGTCTGGTTTGATGTGGAGGTCCTTGATCCACTTGGACTTAAGCTTTGTACAGTGTGATAAGGATGGATCGATCTGCATTCTTCTATATGTTGCCCTCCAGTTGAACCAGCACCATTTGCTGAAAATGCTATCTTTTTTCCATTGGATGGTTTTGGCTCCTTTGTCAAAAATCAAGTGACCATAGGTGTGTGGGTTCATTTCTGGGTCTTCAATTCTATTCCATTGGTCTATCTGTCTGTCCCTGTACCAATACCATGCAGTTTTTATCACTATTGCTCTGTAATACTGCTTGAGTTCAGGGATAGTGATTCCCCCTGAAGTCATTTTATTGTTGAGGATAGCTTTAGCTATCCTGGGTTTTTTGTTATTCAGGATGAATTTGCAAATTGTTCTGTCTAACTCTTTGAAGAATTGGATTGGCCGTCTATATTTTCTTACTTGAAAAAATCAGTCCCTAAAAGAATTGAAATTCAAAGGTAAATGAATGGAACTAGAAAACATCATACTGAATGAAGTTTTTCAGACCACCAAGACAAATATATTATCTATTTGCTTTTATGAGGACATTAGCTGTTAAGTCAATAAACCAATGTACAATCTACAGAAGCAGAGATATTGTGTTTAGAGTTTGGGACTAGGAGTAATAGGTCTCCTTTGGAAAGGGAACTAGAATAGATCGATATGCATGGTATGGGTCTTGAAAAGGGAGGGAACAAGTAGTGATAATTAGTGAAGACATGAGGAGTGGAAGGAATATGGAGATAAATTAAATTTAGAGGCATCCTATGGTTACTGTGTTAACAAACAGCATATCCTTTATGAATATATGCATATGAATGCAGTTTAAAATATTTCTTTGAATATTATGTTTCTGGAATCAGAGGTTTTGATTATTTACTATAGGTTAGGTAGAAATGCTATGACTTTGTGAATATCCTAATTAGTGAGATGATAATTCTGAACATGCATATAACTGTATTCCTGAAGGCATAACATTATAAAGTCACATGCACCCAACTATTACTGTATGTGGGACAGGGAAAAGGGTAAAGGATAATGAACAAATGTGGAGTGGCACTTTGAGATATTGATCTTCAGTAATTAACTGAATAATGTTGATAGATTCCAATTCACCAAGATCTGTCTATCTATCTATCTATCTATCTATCTATCTATCTATCTATCTGTCATCATTCTACCTACCTACTTACCTACATATCTACCTACTTATCTATATTTTATTATTATGGATATAATAAAAATATGGCATCAGCAAAACTTCATGCATGAATTTCCGCATTATATTTGTGTGTGTCTGTGTGTGTGTATAGTGTCTGTGAATTTCTTAGCTTGGGTTGTTCAGGTTTTCCTTTTATTTTCGAGGTGAAATCCTTCCCTGCCCATCTAGTTTTGTATCTTTTTCAGAAACAATTTATACTGCAGTATATATAGCTGTGAATCCATCAACTTGTTACATTAACAGGCCTGGAAAAATTAGCTACTGATGCAATAGTGGTATGAGTGACATGAAAATATCCAGCCTACATTCTTGTTGGATTTAAGACTTGTTCCCCAAATTGAAATGTATAAATTGTCCTGTTATTTGAATCAAAAACCTGTAGCCAAACATAATATAGGCCTGAAGGGAAAGCAAATGTTATTACTCTGATAAAAGAACATAGTATTAATCTAAGTCCTAATGACTTATCCTTAGGCCCGTAGCTTACTGTATTTTTCAACCCTCTTGAGAGAAGATTCTTCTGCTAGAACATCATGCCTAACATAAAGATCAATTGCTGTTCAAGGTGCATGGAGTAAGAGAATGCTCAATTCCAGTCACTAAGTAAATGTCTATATCATGTTTCTCTCCCAGGGTTCAGGATTCATTGTGGAAGAAAGGCTTGTAGAGTTATGAGTATTATAGACAGTATAGAACTAAAGTCAGCTTTCTTAAATGTTTGGCTACTGCTGACAACTACACATTGACTTCAGTGTAAGATACAAAGAGATATATTCTCTCTTTCTCTGTCTCTCTGTCTCTCTTTCTCTCTGTCTCTGCCTCTGTCTCTGTCTCTCTGTCTCTCTGTCTCTCTCTCTCTCTGTGTGCGTGTGTGTGGTGTGTGTGTGTGTGTGTGTGTGTGTGTGTGTGTGTGTGTGTGTGTGTTTGTGCCATGACCACATATAAAGGTCACAGGAAAAATTTGGAGGGTCAGCTCACTACACGTGCATGTATATGTATTCTAGAAAGAAAACTGAAATTGCCAGGCTTAAACAGCAATCAGCTTTATCTAAATTGCCAGGGTCATAGGATGCCTAGACAGGCCTCACCTGCCTAGAAGAGGAGGGGGAGAATAGGGGAAAGGTAGAGTGAGCGGTGGTGACATGGGAGGGGACAGCAAGCAGAAAGTAAAGGGAAGAAATAAAATATAAAATTAAATTTTAAAAAGTTAAAATGATTTTCACATACATATGTTCTAGTGGTAATAAATGTATAAGTCAGGAAACTCACCATATCATAGGTCTGTATTTCATTAGATGGGAGTTTTTACAAAACAATGGTGTAAATATGAAGGGAAACTAGTGACAGACTTAGTGTCTTACTAAGGTTTTTACTTCTGTGAACTGAAACCAAGAACAAGACAGCATTAATAAAGATCACATTGAATTGGGGCTGGCTTATAGGTTCAGCGGTTCAGTCTATTATCTTTAAGGTAGAAGCATGGCAGTCTCGAGGCAGACATTGGCCTTCAAGGGTTGAGAGTTACACCTATATTATAATGGCATCAAGCAGAAGATTGGATTCCAGATACCTAAGATGTGGGTATTTAAAGCCACACACACAGTCACACACTTACTCCAACATAGCTACATCTCCTATCAGTGCCATTCCCTGGGCCAAGCATAAACAAACCACTGAATAAATGGTGATGGTAGTAGAAGCTGAGATTTGACGAATGAATGTGAGGAAGGGAAAATATCCCTAAAGTCGTTTTGAAAAAGGCATATGGAAGCAAACTTCTGTAAGAGGGGCTTCACTACACAAATATACATAGAAACATTTTACAAATAAGGTTAACTAGTAATAAGACAATGTTTTCTCGACAGGACACTATAGCCAGACAAGTACATGTTCCAGTGCCAGGTTGGGTTGTCTACTTTTAATTCACTTTTCAGAGATTTCCCATACAGTCCATCCCATTAATAACCTTCTTGGTTACTATACAGGATTTTAAAGTAAGACCCTATGGCTGAAGTCAGCACATGGTTAAGTCAATTAACAGAGATAAATTTATCTAGCATTGCCCAATAAGCTTGATTCTACTGTGTATCTTGTGGATAGTTTTCACAGTACCAGAATATATGAAGCAGGCTACTGAAGGTAAATGAAGTCACTACTTTGTCAAGCTTGGAAATACTCCCTGCACATGAATACTTAAAATACAGTGATGAATTGTCTATCATGAGAATAACCAACATTTTTAGTTGGATTTAAGTCCCACAATGAATTCCAAAATTGGCACAGTTTTCCGTAGTAGGATCCTACACCTAAACAGTGCATTCATACTACTTGCACATCGACTACTATTACCGTGCTAAGTCTTACTGATTTAAATCAACCCATAACTCATAACCATACCAATAAATAAGTATACCCATGAAAAATATTCAGAGACTAGAAAACCACACATACACAAGTATAAATGAGTAGGCATAATTTCTTTCTTTCTTTTTTTTTTTTTTGGTCTTTTTTTCAGAGCTGGGGACCGAACCCAGGGCCTTGTGCTTCCTAGGCAAGCACTCTACCACTGACCTAAATCCCCAGCCCCATAATTTATTTCTTAAATAGGAAGGCAATGATTCTTGTTTATATTTTATAAGTTAATATATGCAATTTTCAGAGTTAGCACATGTAGAATTTTCTGAGTAAAAATATGTGGCATAATAATAATGATATATGCAAAATAGTTGATAGATTCCATAAACCCATGCGGATGGTGCTTTCCATGTATTCGTGATCATTAAATAATTAAAACAGTGAATTCAGATGAAGGTTCCATCATGATAGACATTATTGCTTTTGTGAGTTGAAATGGGGACAGGATAACAGTAAAGGCAATGGTAGTAATGCATCATGATTCCAAATTGCCTACACCAATATACTATGTAAATTTTATGATTTTTCCCTTCACCATTTGTGGATGTTCTTTGAAAAAAGGGAGGTCGAAAGGTGGAAATGCATAAAATAATATAGAAAAAAGGTAATATTGGAATTGATAAATTTGTTGTGCTGCAGTTTCTTTTTAAAAAGTCTAAAATATGAAGATTATGACCTTAGGTTTTATATAAATTCCAGTTTAATCTATGAGTTACTTTCTTACTACAGAGCAGTCTTAGGAACTAAGTGCTCCAAATTTGAATTTTATAAACAATGCTTTATCATCCACTTGTGGTATATGGGTGATTTTGGAAGCAGGTTTATAGTATGGAGAATCATTTCTCTGAGGAAAATGAAACTGTGAGAGAACTAAGGTTGAAAATGTAAGAGGACTACTTCAAAAATCAGTCCTGTAGCTAAATAAAAATTAAATTTCAAAGAATATCTATGAGCTTGTGAGATTCAGAAAAACTCATGAGTATATTTGTAATACTTATTTCATCCTCATTGGTTTTCTAAAAATTTAAAAAGTATTACTTTAAAGGTTGCTATTGAGACCCTTTGAATTTTTGAATTTGATTGTGCTCTAAGTCTTGCCAAAAATATTTTCAAGAATTCTTGGTGAAAATTTGTTGAATGCAAAGGATAATTTGTTAGAACTTCAGGCATGGGCAGAAGGTGGAGGACTTCTGATCTCAAACCTATTATCTATTATTAGTGGACAATATTTATTTCCTTAAATACCCACTCTGATTTTGCAAGCAAAATATTTTAAAGGAGTTCTAAATAGTTTAAAGGAGTTCAGTTCATATATGAAGTCAATGAAAGAAGTTCCACACTGGGACGTGGTGATTTGCCAGGCAATGGGAAACCTATGTTTTACCTATGTCTTTACATATATATGGCATCTAGTTCCATTTCTTTGGGGAGAAATTGATCCTTTTATCTCAAAAAATAATGATTGTGTAGTAAGTATGAAATCCAAGGCCAGAAAGTGACTAAAGCATTAGTAAAATTAAACAAAAAATATATTACGAACCCTGAAATTAACATACAAGAAGTGAAAATCATTAGTACTAGGCAGCAAAAATTCAGAAATGTGGTTTAAGATATATACGTTTTTAAGGGAGGAAGTAAATACCTTAGGAACAGGATTACTTTTATTCAGGAAAAAATACCTACCAAAGTTTAATAGAAAATTGCAGAACAAAATATCTTTTACGTGGAAAGGCAAGTTGTACATATAATTTTTTAATCTTTTTCCCCATCTTTATTAAATTGGGTAATTCTTATTTACATTTTAAATTTTATTCCCTTTCCTGCTTTCCAGTCCAACATCACCCTAACACCTCCCACTCCCAGTCTATATGGGTGTTCCCCTCCCAAACCTCCTCCCATTACTGCCCTCCCACTAGAAACCCATTCATTGGGGTCCCGCTTTGGCAGGATCAAGGGCTTCCCCTTCCACTGGTGCCTTACTAGGCTACCTATGCAGTTGGAGACGAGGGTCAGTCCATTTATAGTCTTTGCGTAATGGCTTAGTCCCTGGAAGCTCTGGTTGGTTGACATTGTTGTTCCTATGGGGACTCAAGCCACTTCAAGCTCTTTCAGCCCTTTCCCTGATTTTTTCAATGGGGGTCCTGTTCTTGTAATATGGACAGTACTTTTTTTAATAGTTTAATACTGTGTTAGAAGTTGAAGTCTTTTTAGTGTAATCATTGTATAAAGAGGCTTCAATGGTTGCTTTGATAAGGGACTTATTTGTCCAGTATGCCAATGAAAAAAAATACTTGGGAGAATAAACTATCCTCATGGGTAATTCTGAGGCATACATACATTCATTCAGAGGCAAACAGGACCCACCATTTGGGCTGAATGTTCTTTTTTTTTTTTATTAACTTGAGTATTTCTTATATACATTTCAAGTGTTATTCCCTTTCCCGGTTTCCGGGCAAACAAACCCCTCCCCCCTCCCCTTCCTTATGGGTGTTCCCCTCCCAACCCTCCCCCCATTGCCGCCCTCCCCCCATAGTCTAGTTCACTGGGCGTTCAGTCTTAGCAGGACCCAGGGCTTCCCCTTCCACTGGTGCTCTTACTAGGATATTCATTGCTACCTAGGGAGTCAGAGTCCAGGGTCAGTCCATGTCTTGATGGATCTCTTTAATTCACATTGTTCTTTCTATGGGGTTGCAATCGACTTTGGCTCCTTCAGTCCTTCCCCTAGCTATTCCATTGGGGTCTCCAAGGCTCAGTATGGTGATTGGCTCTATTTACATCTGTTTTGGTTAGGTGCTGCTAGAACTGCTCAGGGAACAGATATATCAGGCTTCTCTCAACAAGTGCTTCTTGAAATCTACAGTAGTGTTGTGCTTTGGTATCTGGGGATGAAACAAATCCCTAGATATGGCTGTCTTTCCTTCAGGTTCTGTTCCATTTTTCCCTCTCTTTCCTTTTGTCAGGAACATTTCTGGATTAAAATTGTTGAAAGGCATGGGTGGCACCATCCCTCAACTAGGGGTTGTGACTATCTACTGGAGGTGGTCTCTACAGGTTCTATCTCTCCTTTGTGGGGTATTTCTGATAAAGTCATCCGTGTTTGGTCCTGGGAGCCTCTTGTTTCCCTGGTTTCTGGGAATATTTAGTAGCTATCCCCAGTTCTGCAGTCCCCATGCTAATTATTTCTATTCGGGTTCCTGACCATCTGTATTTCTCTCATATCCCTTCCAATAACTGATCTTGTCCCATCTTTTTCCCTCACACTTCTTTCTTCCTACCAGATCCCTCCCTTCCTCTATCTCCTGTGACAATTTTGTTCTCTCTTCTATGTAGGATTGAAGAGGCATCCACATCTTGGTCTTCCTTCTTTTTTAACCCAGATATCCTCAGAACTGTGTCCATAAACAATTGAATGAATAATGAAAACATGGTACATTTACACAATGAAATGTAACTTACTTCATGAAATAAAAATCAATGAACTCTTACTTAAGTGGATAGAACTAGAAAAAAGTCATCCTGAGTGAGAAAAATCATCCTGAGTGAGGTACTCAGAACCCAAAAGAAAAATTTAGACGTGATCTCTTAAAACTGCTTGTTAGGTTTCAATCCTTACAAATGTATGTGAGAATCCTTAAATCCTCAGAGATAAGATACAGAGTGAGGAACTAGAAATGATAGAAGGTTTTCCTGAATAAGTGAAAACATAATTAAATCTGGAGGCATTTGTTGTAAGGTGACAGTTGAATGGGAATATTAAATGCAGAAGTAGAGGAAAGTTGAAGGGACACAAGAATCTGTGGACTATCTGAAGAATGTTATGGAAAATACTAGAGTAGAGACTCCTTAATCTATAATATGTTAATTGAATATTCTCAAAACACATCACAAAATAATAAGGAGAGTACAACCTAACTGCCATCTCTCACTACCAAAGCGCCTCCCGTGACATGTATGCGTTACATCTATTTGAGTTTTCATGACTGAGATCTCACAGCAACTCCCAAACAACTTACATTCTTACCCACATTTTTGTTGCTTTACAAAAACTGATCATAAAACCATACTGATGAGATAACACTTACCTATCTCATTGAACATGAAGAAGTTAATTAGGTGACTAACTGGAGTATTCACTCCTTCTCGACAATGTTCATGGATTGGAAAATTTATTTATACATCCTGGGGGAAAAGGAAAGATGAACATAGCTGAAATCCTTCAGTTTACAATGGTGGACTGCCTATACTGTACATGGGTGCAATAGTGGCACAAATGCAGTGAGAGTAAGTAACAATTATTTGATTGGATACAATGCCTAGTCCATGAGACACATTCTTGACATAGCTCATATGCCCAAGAAAAGGGTAATAAGTAGACAGTGGACCAAGGGACATACCAAACACCATTTTTTCTGCGAAAGCAATGTAGCAATTTGAAAAATCCTAATAATATTCTGTTATTCCCTTTAATTAATATATTGCTCAGCCATGATCACAGAAGCTACTATCTCTTATTGATGGCAACAAAGGCAGACATATACCTGATGAATATGTAGAGAATAAGAGAGATTTGGTAACTCAGTCATAAATGCAAATTCTCTATCAAAATGTTCCCTTCATCTCTCATGATTCTTTGTGTTGGGTGAAAACTAAGAGCAAGTGGGAATAGAAAGAATGTAACCAAGGAACGAATTTTTTCAGATATAACAGACCTAACTCACATGTGATCTCATATAGATCATGAGAGCATGCGTATGATTTCCATAGAGTAAAGTGAATTGGCTCTCATTACTGAGAGAAAGAACTAAACAAAATCTACCATCTCTAACCATGAAGCTATTTCCAAAATACAAATGTTCCTAAAGGAGAAATTAATTTAATATGGTGGAGTCTAACTGATTACAGAAATCACATTCATGGAAGGTTTTATTCAAAGAGGTAGACATCCAAATCATATGAACTCAATGGTATTTTGACAAAAATTTTTTGAATCCTAATGCTGTGTCTTTCAAAATAAAAACCAATAAAATTGAACAAAAGAGAAAGTGGAAAAGAACATCAGTTTGTTCCAGCAGATTTCAAGATAAGATCATGATGTATACACACAATAAAATTTCTTTGCTGGACATAGAGAACTCAACCTTGTGCTATCCAGCAAAGTTTCCCTGGTGGTTATCTTTCATAATGCTAGAAAACACTATCGAGGCTCCATTAAGAAAAAAATAATGGTTTTCTTATCCATTAATAATCCTTATATGCTACAATAATGACTGGCCTAGTAAATTGCATTAACATTTCAACTGTGCAAAGGGAATTTTGTGCTTAACTAACCAAATTATTAATTAGAGGGAGGCCAGTACTACAGGAGAGAATTCAGGAATGATACTACAAACATGATCAATAAACTTGGCTAGGGATTTTAAAGATCCTACCAGAAAACACACTAACATTGCTTTACTAAATATCAATTTGTCAAATTCCCTTTTAAATATTTCTGTTATGTACTTTGGCATGTGTTGCTGATTATTTCTGTGGATAACAATTTTATTACTAATTTTTTTTGTTGGCACAATGATACGTATCCACATAAAGGACAGTGAATAAGCAACAGTCAGTACTCAGACACAGTTGGGGATTCTAAATGTCCCTATACTGGGTAAAAACTAGAGGACAGGAACTAATGCCTTGGAATGTCTCTATAAATGGCCTGGCTGTTGTCAACATGGCCTCCTACAGTTAGAGTTACATGTGTGCCCCTCACAAGATTGAGCAAAAATTCAAGAAAGGAAGAGGAGGGCTTCTCAATATCCCAACTCAATCTGCACACATTCTTACTGACATAGATGGCTAAAGGGGTAGCAAGTGTCCTGTTTCCTTAGAAATGTGGTCACTGCTAAGGATAAACAGAACATATTTCAGAAAAATAAAACAACAGACAACAAAAACAGAGGGAGCATCCTGTTAAATAGTGCGAAATTCAAATTTTTTTATTAAAATCAGGAACGGGACAAGAAAGTTCATTCTTCCTGTCTTATTCAGCAAAGTATTAGGAGATTCCTTTAACGAAGATATTATTTTATGTATAAAAGTTTCTAAATGTGGCAGCAGAAACCTGATAATGATTAAAATTACTTTCAGCAAAGTAACAGTGTGAAAAAATTAATGAAAGCCATGTCCAGAAATAACAAATATTTTGAGGAACAAACTATGTAAATAATGTCATTTATAAAACATTATATATAGGGTTGGGGATTTAGCTCAGTGGTAGAGTGCTTGCCTAGCACGTGCAAGGCCCTGGGTTCGGTCCCCAGCCCCGAAAAAAAGAAAGGAAAGAAAAACATTTTATATAGTACTGTTATATAATATATATTATATAACAACATTTTATATAAACTGTTACATATGTATTTCCCATGCATATATTTGATGATGACAAATAATATCCTTCACAGAAATTAAAAAATAATGTTGTATAATTATATGGAGACAAAAAGATACCCTGTAATATAAACCTGAATAGTAAACAAAGTTGAGGAGATATCATCATGCCAGATTTCAAATTGTATTGTGTAATAGCTGAAGTAACAAAAACTATAATGAATTGTGCTACTCTGTTATTTCTGTATTAATTAACACCTGTTTGGGAGCAACAGCCTCAGAAAACCCTCAGAATGATGTTGGCTTGGATCAAAATAGGCATGCATTTTATAATGTATTTTTTTAAATCTGAAACCCAAACAACATTTTGAAATACAAAACAAAATACAATAGGTAAAACTATAGGACGTGCCTGTGAGTAAATCTGTGTCTCAAAGCCTATTATTAGTCTGTATTGTTTCCTCTTACACATCTTAGAGCATTCAATTTAGTATATTGATGGCATACCTGACTGTGTTAAAAATTGGGTCTCTGATTTTTGTGTCTGCTCGTTTTACTTTGTTGGATTGCCTTGCCCACCCTCAATATGTTCTTTAAATATCTTACTATATTTCATTTTGTTAATGTTTGTTAATCCCTTGGGTGTAATTTTCCTTATAAGAGCCACAAAGGGAAGAGATCTGGAAGGGACAGGAGGTGAGGAGAAACTGGGAAGAGTTTACAATAAGGAAAAATATAACCGTGATATAAATAAAAAATTAAAATGGAAATGAAAAATTGGGACAAAAATCAATTTTCACTAAAATTACAACACCATTTTATAATGAAAAACAAAATATAATTCCAAAAAGCCCAGAAAGAATACAAAGAAACAGAAACAAAAGAAAGGCACACCCTTGTGGATTTATGTGATGGAGGAGAGCCAAGCCAGCCCCCCAAAAAAAACATAACCCCACAAAAAAAAACAAAAACAAATCTCCATTATATTTTGCATATCTTATAAAGTTCATCCAAATCAATGGATCAAAGAAAAGTATAGATTACATATCCAAAGAAAGTAATTTCCATTCCACCAGTTTATTATTGAATCTGGGCAAGGATTAAAAGTAAAAACATATTAACAAATAACATATACCGAAAGACACTAAAGTATTGTCTTAACATTCAAACTAGATCACCTTATGTGACCACAGAAGAAAACGGTTTATTATTCTGTACTGCTCTATGCAGTGTATGTGATGTGAGTATGTGAGTATGTGTGTGTTTTGTGCATATATATGTACACACACACACACACACACAGAGACACACACATATGCATATATATACACATGTGGAAATGTGCTGGAAGGTGCAGCGCATTTCCACATGCTTGCAGTTCACAAACCCAAATACACTCTGCCCACTACTCTTTTTTAGAGCCATTTTGGAAACCCCTTCCCGGGATTTGGGTGCAGAGAACTGTTTATCCGGTCTGTTTCCTTCAGGTTCCGGCAGTGTCTCCTCCTTTATTATAACTATCAGAACATCAAAACCCATTCTTACCTGATGACCCTAACTATTCAGAAACTGGGAGGTGCAAACTACATCATCTATTGTGTTCTTTGCCTCTGATGATAATCTGTATGTTAACTCTCAAAATGATTTTAATCCCTTTATATCATTCAGTCTATGGCAGATAGTGAGATACCACTGTAACGTCCTTTATGGGTGTAATTTTTATGCTAAATCCGTACACAAACTTAAATGTCCGTTTTATTTTGCTGACTGCCATTACTCCCACACACCAATAATCCAATTTGGTCAGCTCTTTGAAATGCTAATGTTCACCCTGGAAGAGAACAGAACTGAAGTGACAGGGCAGATTGACAGCTCAAGGGGTGGGGCACAGCAGCAAACACAAGACAGGACAAAGGAAGCAAGGACCTGATCTGATAGCTTTCTGATTTGTCTTTTCAGAGTCAAATGCTTGAGATCTAGAGAATAATCTTTTATCCCAACAAATCTGAAATATTTAGTGTGAAAAAATCTTATCTACCTATGAAAATATTTTGGGGGTTTGAAAGAGCTGACCTTGTTTGCTGCATTGCCTTGATGACCAGTCCTAGGGTGCTTGTGACAGGCATCTATGTCTGCCTCTTCTCTGAGCAGGACCTGCTGCATGACTTAAGTAATCACACTGAACCCGCCCCCAGTCTGTGCTAGTGAGCCAGCATAACCCTCCAAACACGCATGCGTGCACGGTTGCTAGGCTGCAGAGATTCAAAATCTTTTCGAAAGCTAAGGACACAAGGCAGGCAGATGTGATCTTTTAAGCTGTACTATTGCTAGAATGAAAGCGCTGGGTCTTCAAAAACCCCTGTATAAATTGGTCAGGGATAAATTCAAGGTGCTTTCTGGGCAATGATGACTACAGGGTATTGAATTATATTCACATTTAGATCTCTATACACAAGAAAGAAAGAGTGCTTAGGAAAAATTTAACAAAATTACAGAATGTATGAAAGTATTAGATACTTGTAATATCAGGAGAAATCACTAAAGAATAAAAGATGCTACTTTATTAATATTATGCCTTAGGTTTTACTTAATCGGGTGGATTTTTAAAGTTTCCTATGTGTTCATGTAAATGAAGCACTTACCATTAACATAACGTTTGCTATATACTAAAAGCATTGGTTTGTCATTCAATGATGATTTTTTCTTCTATTTTAAAAATTGTTGCTTTGAGATATTTACTTTTTGTTTGATTGCCTTTTAGATAAAGTTTTACTCATTGGATTTAGCTGGAATGGAAATTCACTTTTTGACCGGGCTTTCTTTTAACTCAGAGGTTTATTAACTTCTGACTTGTAAGTGCTACATGTAAACACACATGCCACCACAGTTAGCTAGATTTCATTAATGCTAATTATGTGTGTGTGTGTGTATATATTCTCTCTCTCTCTATCACTGAAACACTGTCTCTCTGTTCTTAAGTCCCAAACTTATGTCTGTGTGGTGTGTGTCTGTGTGTGTGTGTGTGTGTGTGTGTGTGTGTGTGTGTGTAGAGGTATGTAGGTAATAAAGGCTGTATATTTCTCACGATCTGCAGTTACATGTAATTCCTGACATGATTTCTGAGAAATAATTTTGCAGAGCAGTATTAGTTTTTATAAGCAGAAGCATCACTCAACATCACTATGCAACTTTAAAAATTGGTGATTCTGTATGTGCAATGAATATGCAAATGAGGCATAAACAAAAATGTAGAATAGCTCCTAAATGTTAATACTTGTACATTCATTTAGTTTTCAATAAATATAAATATGATATTGACTTAGTACTATCCTTTTCTGCAAGACCTGGGATAGGGAAATGCATAAGGAATTACTCAAGTAGTGTGCTTTGAATTTGGACAATCTGCCCTGTGTAATATGATTAAGGAAGGAAATTTTTGCATAAATAAAAGGTGACTTTGAATGCATATGCAAATATTCAGCTTCCTATTCCATAGCAGTATTTTCAGAAGCTATCCCTATGGAGCTAACTTTGGTTCAATATATGACTGAGCAGATAAGTGGCAATATATTAATTCATGTCATATTGAAAGAAAGGGATGACCACTCTTAAACAGGCTGGGCTATTGCAGATCAGACCCTCTGAATCTTCTTTCAATGCAGGAGATATTTAAAGCTTGATGAAAAGATACTTCTTCATTCTTGGTTTCAAAGATAACTTTTAATTATTGATTCCTATTAGTAAAAAAGCCTGTGAGATTACAATGCTGTAGTATTGTATTTATCAAAATTGTCAGAGGATACTTGGTAACAAGTATGCCATAAGTTATAATAATTTATTACCTATAGCAGCAATGTTTGCTTCAATGGCTTTTTTTTTCTGGCCAGGAAGATGCTGTGCAGAGTAAACTGGATTTAAATATACTGAGTTTGATCTTAATCTGCCAACTATCTGGTCAAAAGAAATGATTTTTAAATAAGGGATATTCTGTCTTCCAGATTTTATACAAGAACACAATTGACAAGGATAATATATGGTTTTATAATCAAGAAAATGAATCCTAAATTTTTGCATTTTATACATCTACTGGGTATCAAAGTGTGATTAGGACACTGAAAACGCCGAAAGAAATTCCTGTTTTATCATATTATTGTGTGTTTGTTTATTTTTTTTGGATTTTTCTATTTATATTTCAAATGTTATTCTGTTTCCTGGTTTCCTGGACATAAGCCCGCTATCTCATCCCCCTTCCCTTCTTCTCTAAGGGTGTTCTCCTCCCCATCCACCCACTCCTGCCTTCCCCCTAACATTCCCCTACAGTGAGAGTCCACCCTTGGCAGTACCAAGGGCTTCTCCTTCCTTTGGTGCCCAACAAAGCCTTCTTCTGCTACTTATGAAGTTGGAGCCATGTGTCAGTCCATGTCTTTCAGTAGTTTTAGTCCAAAAGAGCTCTGGTATTTTGCCATGGTTGTTCTTATGGGGTTGCAAGTCCCTTAAGATCTTTCAGTCCTTTATTTGCTTCTCCAAACTCTGCGTCCATATCCCCTCCTATGAATAAATTTGTTCCCCATTTTGTGAAGCAGTGAAGAAGAAACTCACATTTTATGAGCTTTCCACTGTCTCTGATTAATGGTGTGCTCCTTTTCTCTTCCTCCCCTTTTTTTCTCCTCTGTCTCCTCTTGATTTTCTCCTTTATTTAATTTCTGTTTTTATTCATATCCCTTTTAATTTTTGGAACTTTGAGACAGTGTCTCATTAGGTAGAGTAGGTTGAGCTCAAATATGAAGTAAACATTTTGTTTCTATTTCTTGAATGACATGATTAATATGAAAGTCAATATATCTTGAGTACTTTTCAATTGATTTGTAAATGTGAAAATGACGTTGCTCATTAATTACTTTTACAAATTTTCTTTTTTTGTGAAAAAGATCAGTCACATTGGCAAGTGCCCTTATATCTATCAACTGAGAGGCATAGTCAGAGAGTCTACTATGAGTTTACTTACAGCCAGAATTACATTTTAGAATTTGTTTGTAACAACAACATAAATATATTAATAAAATTGAAATTGTAGTGGCAGAATAGTATTTCTTCTCTTTCTGTATCTCTAGTGGTAAATAGCAGGTTGCTGAATTAGCAGCTTATATCTCAAACTACAGAGAGGAAGCAGAGAGACTTCTCTCAAAACCTTCCACAAACAATAATCAACCACAAGTCAAATGATTAAAAATTAGAAGCTAATCATTGACATCTCATTGAAACCACTGCATTCCACGCCTTGTCACCACAGTCTCACAACCAAATTATAATAAAATTATATACTATACAAATTTAAAAGACCCTATTATTTTTTCATAGAATGAACCCTGTTTAAAACTTTAAAGTGTCGTTTGAGCCTCAAGTCAATAATTTCAGTGTTATCCTGTAAAATCAAAATATAGTTACATATTATTAAGATACAAAGACATAAACATATATTACTTTTTTTCTAACATGAACTCAGGCCATCATGGGAAATACCTTACCTCCTGGGTTCTGTTGTTCCTTGTGTGTATAGCATATCGGCATTTGTGATGAAAGCATCCTCTTCCTTTTGGCATCAAAGTTCAACGGGATTTAGCACATTCTTTCCCAAGGAGTACATACAAGGCAGATCTCTGAGACTCATGTCCCTGAGACCACAAATGAGCCCATGAGGTCTCCTTGTTTTTTGGCGTAGTCTCTGGGAATTCTGGGGAGTCTGGTGAGTTGACACTGCTTTTCTTCCTATTAGGTTCTCTTTAAATAAAATTCAGCTCAGCATTATAATGTTTCATGATATTTGTATTTTTTCATATTTAACAAAATATTTTTTTAGTTAAAAGACAACATACAAATAAACATTTGTTCTAATTATGATATTCATTCTTTTAAATTAGTGTTTAATTGTAACCCACCAGCTTCTACAACTGAGTATGTGTTTCTTTTTTTTTTCTTTTGTTGGATATTATTTTTATTACATTTGAAATGTCATCCTCTTCATCCATCCCTGCTTCTATGAGGGTGCTCCCTCAACCACCCACCCACCCACTCCCTCCCAACTCCCAACCCAGACTTTCCCCTACATTGGGGCATCTAGGACTGAGTGTCTCTTTTCCCATTGATGCCCTACAAGGCCTTCTTAGTATGTTTCTTATCCCTAAACCATTTTCAATAGCCAAAGACTCCGTAGTACTTATCAATTTTCCATGCACTATTCTTTTACTTGTTTTCCAGCCATAAATATACTCCCAATAAATTATGAAGTACTCAGATAAAAATTTTACATCAAATTAAAAAATATTTTGTGATTATTTGTAAACTGTAAACCCATTAAATTTTAAACAAACACCATTTACCTAGGGATCCTTCCCATATGCTGCCACCAAGGCCACACTATCACTGATGCCAATAAGTGCTTGCTGACAAGAGCCTGATATAGCTGTCTCTGGAGAGCCTCTGCCAGAGTTTGACCAATACAGATGCAGACGCTTTCAGCCAACAGTTGAACTGAGCACTGGGACACAATGGAGGATTTAGGGGAAGGACTGAAGGATCTGAAGAGGTTTGCAACACGATAGGAAAAACCACGATAGCAGCTAGCCAGACCTCCTAGAGTTCCCAGGGACTAAACACCAAGCAAACAGTACACACTGAGGGACCCAGAGCTCCAAGCCGCAAATGTATCAGAGGATGGCCTTAGGTAGTAGCATCAGTGGGAGGGGAGGCCCTTAGTTTAGTCAAGGATCAATGCCCTAGCATAGGAGAATGCTAGGGTGTTGAGGCAGGATTGGTCTGGTGGATGTTCAAGCATGCTCACAGAAGCCGGGAGGAGAGGGGATGTCATAGGTGGCTTGTGGCGGGGAAACTGGGAAAAATAAAGAAAAATATCAAAATATTACAATAATGCAACCTTGTCAAATCTAATTTTTAAAGATAAAATCAAAGATGCTTTTAAAGAGAGAGAGACTGATGTTTTTAATACCCTATACGAGAAAATTGTTGTGATTCCAGCCCCCAGGATTTTGAGATGAATTCACAGCATATAGATTGGTGAAGTACCCAATTAAAAAAAATCTTCGTGGCAGCCTTGGTGGCAGCCACACTTTTCTTGCTACCCATCCTAATGTTCTGTTTTCCATATGAAGAACGCGCACGCGCGCGCGCGCGCACACACACACACACACACACACACACACACACACACACACACACACAGAGAGAGAGAGAGAGAGAGAGAGAGAGAGAGAGAGAGAGAGAGAGAGAGAGAGAGCCTTTATATATTGATATGCCTAGAAGAGCTCACAGTTCAATGGCTCAGTCACTTCCTAATCTTTATGGGGCTAATTCACTTCCTTTAGATATTCTTAAATTATTACGTACTGAAATCTATATTTCACCATTGATACTTTGGACCCAGTCTGGCAGCCTTCTTGGAGTGTCTTTTTTCTGGCTCTAACATGGCAGCTATGCTCTCTAATCCTGTATCTTCTCAGGCATGGAGTCTGTCTTTCTCCTTGCATGGGAAAACTCCCTCTATCTCTTCATTCCTCTCTTTCCCTGTGACTCCTGCATTCTATAAATCAGGCTTCTGTCTGCCTTTCCCAGTCATTAGCTCCCTGCAACTTTATTTACCAATCAGAATCAACTGGGAGCAGGGTCCTTCTGTTAAGTTCAGACGTGGGGTTCTCATGCAAACAAGTTTGGGGACCCAAATTAACATAATATGAGCAGCAATACGCCAAACCCACTACATAAACTAATGTATGAAAAATAAATATATAAATAAGCAAGGTGAAAATTACTTTCAGAGTGTTTGCAATTTTACTAATCACTAGAATGATACGTGTAGGACTGCTATTTGTATTCTGATATAAATTATCCTTTGTTTAAATATTAATTTCATATATAATTCACAGCTACTTCTGTTTCATATATCATTTAATAGGTTGCATATTACTTTATAATTACCTTTGCTACTCTTATGCTACAATAGTAAGAAGATCAGAGAGAATGTTTTTGTTGTTGATGCTATGCATTCATGTATGTTTGTGTGTGTTTGTGTTGTGTGTTTGTGTGTATGTCGAAGAATTCTTCACATATTACATACCATTATGGTTCATACAGTATTTTTATATTTGAAGGCACTTTTAATTGGTAAAACTAAAATATATTTAGATATGATCGAACACATCAGTAATTTTAGGACTCAAGAGGATAAAGCAGAAGGATCATAAATTCAATGTTAGTACAGGCTATATAAGAGTAAGAGCAGGAAGCCTCGTAAGGTCTTGAATGAATGTTAATAATGTTTCTCTATTTGACATTAATTGCCTAGAGGCTTATTGAACCACTTCCCCTAGCTCCCATAACTATATCTAGGTCCTACCATGGTGTTCATGATCCCTCTTCTGCTTCCCATGACTGGAGGTTAACAGGTCCAAACCTGCACAGGTTTTGTGCCAGTAATGACATGTTTTGTGAGACCAATGTTATAATGGTGATCTTATATTTGAAAGATGTTCAAACCTATCAAACTTACTTTTTGGCACGTATTATTTACCAAATATTACCTCCTTCATGATATTCTTGGAGGAGTGATATAGTATTCTCATGTTCATATGAGCTTTCAATAGTCCTGGTGCTCAGCACTTCGACTAGTTATAACCTATGCTCGTACCATTGATCGCTGAACAAGAAATTTCTCCAGAAAATCAGTTTCAAATTATTACATGTATACTTAAAATAATAAAGTAAAAGAACTAATGAGAGAATGATGGATGAAGAAAATAATAAGAAGAAAAGGAGGGGGAAGAAGTTAGGAGAAAGGAAGACAAAGGAAGGGATAGAGTGAGGGAAGCAGGAAGGAGAAAAAGGAAAAAAGGGAACAGAAGCATATGAAGGTCATAAAAAGGAATAATAGGATTTATAAGATAATATACATTATATATCAAAGGTACACAAAGAAATCAATTATGTTATATAATCAAAACTTCTAATACATTTTAATTTGTTTTTTAATGTTTTTACTTTGCATCGGTCTCAAATCTCCCATCCTTGTCACTGCCTCTTACAATATTTCCTCGAAATCCCTTCTCCTCTGAGTGAGTGGGGGGTGCTCTGGGTATTCTCCCACCCTGGCAATTCTTAAACAAAGACATTGTGAATTTTAAGTGCAAATGGATGGAACTTGAGAATATCACCATGAGTGATGTAACCTAGTCTCAAATGGACATGCAGGTTATATCCTATCTTATAAGGAGATACTAGACCTAAAACTGAGGTTATCCATGCTACCCTCCACAGACTCAAAGAAGTTAAAAAGAAAGAAGATCCAAACAAGATTGCTTGAATCTCACTTATAAGGGGTGAAATAGTCTTATGAGGCATATGGATGGAGGGATACGGTAGGGAGAGGTGATAATGAGTAGAATGGGGAACTTCAGGGGTGGTCATGAGATGCTACATGGTCATGAGAGATTGCTACATGGTCATGAAAATGAATGAAAATATGCAAAGGAAAGTGTAGGGGAAGTGGGGGTGGGGTATCTCCATAATGAGACAGAGACTTGGGATAAAATAGTATCTGAAGAATCAATAGAGGTTACCTTAGCTACTACTCTCAGCACTGGGGATATGGAACCTTTAGAGGCCACCTCCTGTAGCCAGACAGTAACCCCAGAAAAGTTATAGAGACACCAAACAGTTCTCAAAATGTTCAAGCCAATATTTATCCTGTGTAAAAAAAAAAACGTAGGCACAAGGAATGGGACAGAGTCAGAGGGACTGACCAACAAATAACCTGACCAACTTGAGCCCCATCTGATGGTTGAAGTACCGACCCCTAACAATATTGATACTCTGTAATGTTTGCAGACAGGAGGATGTTTTCTTCTGAGCATCTCTACAGACTCAGAGAGATACAGACACCAACCAAATACTGAATGAAGCTTGAGAACTCTTATGGAAGAAATGGAGAAATGATTGTGGACCCCAAAGGGGATGAAAATTCCACAGTAAGACCAACAGAGTTAACACCCTTGTGGGCTCTCAGACACTGAATTACCAACTAAAAAGCATATGCCAGCTGAACCTAGACCTTTCTTATATTTTATAGCAAATGTGAAGTATGGTTTTTATATTGGTACTGAACAAGTATAAAGGGGTCTATCCCAAATGCTATTGTTTGCATTTGAGATGCGTTCTTGAAGCTTGGGTGCTTTGTTGGGCCCCAGTGGAGTGGATGGCCCTAGTCTCACAGAGACTTAACATGCCAGGATGGAGGATACCCATTGGTCCCCCACCCTCTCAGATGATATAAAGGGTGATGGTGCGAAGGATTGTGGGAGGAGTGAGCAGGAGGAGAGCACTGAGAGGCATGTAAACTGAACAAGTAAAAAATAAAACAAAACAAAACTGCAAGATATATCCTTTTGTCCCAATGCATATTTCCAATCATGTTGTATTTTTACGAAGACTCAAGAGAATAAAAGTTAAGGGATTGGAGAGAGAGTTTGATAGTTGAATACTGCTACTTTTACAGAGTTCCAAGGTATTCACAATTAACTGTAAGGATTCAGAAATCAATTCTTTTATTTCTTAATATATTACTATTAATGGCAAAAAGTAATGGGATTGCATGTCCTCATTACATTACTTTTTTTTCTTAATCTTTTTTATTGGATATTTTCTGTATTGACATTTCAAATTTTATCCCCTTTCCTTATTATCCCTCCAGACCCCTTAACCCACTCCTCACCCCCTGCCTCCACAAGGAAGCTTCCTCACCCATCGACTAACTCTCTCCTGCCCTGTCATTCCCCTATAGTGTGGCATCAAGCCTTCACAGGGACAAGGTCCTCACTTCCCATTGGTTCCCAACAAGCCCCATCTTCTGGTATATATGAGGCTGTAGACATAGTTTGCTCCATTTAGTGGGAGGTTTAGTCCCTGGGAGTGTGGGGTGTCTGCCTTGTTGATACTGTTGTTATTCATATGGGGTTGCAAACCCCCTCAACTACCTCAGTCCCTTTTCTGTCTTCTCTATTCTGGACCCTGTGCTCAGTCCAATGTGAACATCCACCTCTTAGTACTCAAAATTTCTTATAATTTTGTCACCTAAAGTTAGGTTTAAAATGCATGTACTGCCAAAATTGAATTTTTTTAGGGTAAGATTCAAAAATGAGTATCTTCTTATTAAGAAAATTAATTTTTCAATTTCTTCTTTATAAGAAGTACTTTTTTGATGGCAGTGAGTTCATTTGAATCATAAAATACATGAATAGATTACCTCAGTAAACCAGGAGTTCTTCTAGTTTTGTGTTTCTAGTTGTGTTATGTGTTTGCAGTTTTTATGGTATTTGTGACCCCTGGGAAATGAATATAGTTTCAGTTCACTTATCATAAAATATTTATTGATTAGTTCCTAATAGTGTGAATAATCCCCGAGTCGATTTGAGATTGTTTTAAAGGGAGGGTTTGGGAAAGGACATTTATAGGAGAAATTCATACAAACACATTGAATACCTATGCAAGGAAGACAAATTTTTGTTCTATCAAGTGACTAAGGCAATCCAAAACATCTTTGGCTATCTGCATAAGAAAGTTGCCAAAGCAAAAAAATATCCAGTTAGACATATGATACAACTAGATGATTATTACTATACATTTTTTGCGTGAGGCTCAGGGAATCAAGGTTATTGGGAACTTTTCTTACAGGGAGTGATATGAGATAAAATTGGCTGGTGGAATCCCAGAGAGTTGCTTAACATAAAATGTGCCTTGCCATAGCACTGTCACAATACAAACATGTTGAATGAAAGTTTATAATTTCTCTGTTTCTAGATGTAAAGTCATGTGTCACCATGGTTAGCTAGATTTTATTAATTTTAGTCATGTGTGCATATTTTTCTCTGTCTCTATCTCTGCCTCTATCAGTCTCTGTTCTCTCTTCTCTCTCTCTCTCTCTCTCTCTCTCTCTCTGTGTGTGTGTGTGTGTGTGTGTGTGTGTGTCTTGCTCTCGCTCTTGCTCTTTCTCTCTCTCATGCTCTCTCTCTGTTTGTCTCTTTCTCTCTGTCCCACTTCTCTCTTTGTGTGTTTGTGTCGGGATTTGTTTTGTGGGTGAAATGCATAGAAGTATGTACTTGTCAAAGGCTGTCTATGGCTCCAGATCTGCAGTCCCATGTAATTTTTAGAATCCTGACATGAGTTCTGGGATATCCTCTTACAGGGTAATACTTGATTTTACAAGTAGAAACATCACACAGGATCTTCTATGCACCTTTAAGCCTTGGTGATTTAGATGCATGCTTATTTTGCAAATGAAAGTACAAACCATATATATAGAAAGTTTCT